>NC_088412.1:3473263-3558263 GCF_034236695.1 Oncorhynchus nerka
AGTCTGAGGGAACTGAAGAGAAGGTAGCCTGCCCTGGTAGCTCAGTCTGAGGGAACTGAAGAGAAGGTAGCCTGCCCTGGTAGCTCAGTCTGAGGGAACTGAAGAGAAGGTAGCCTGCCCTGGTAGCTCAGTCTGAGGGAACTGAAGAGATCTGATAACTCTACCCTGGTAGTAGTCTGAGGGAACTGAAGAGAAGGTAGCCCTGCCTGGTAGTTCAGTCTGAGGGAACTGAAGAGAAGGTAGCCTGCCCTGGTAGCTCAGTCTGAGGGAACTGAAGAGAAGGTAGCCTGCCCTGGTAGCTCAGTCTGAGGGAACTGAAGAGAAGGTAGCCTGCCCTGGTAGTTCAGTCTGAGGGAACTGAAGAGAAGGTAGCCTGCCCTGGTAGCTCAGTCTGAGGGAACTGAAGAGAAGGTAGCCTGCCCTGGTAGTTCAGTCTGAGGGAACTGAAGAGAAGGTAGCCTGCCCTGGTAGCTCAGTCTGAGGGAACTGAAGAGAAGGTAGCCTGCCCTGGTAGCTCAGTCTGAGGGAACTGAAGAGAAGGTAGCCTGCCCTGGTAGCTCAGTCTGAGGGAACTGAAGAGAAGGTAGCCTGCCCTGGTAGTTCAGTCTGAGGGAACTGAAGAGAAGGTAGCCTGCCCTGGTAGTTCAGTCTGAGGGAACTGAAGAGAAGGTAGCCTGCCCTGGTAGCTCAGTCTGAGGGAACTGAAGAGAAGGTAGCCTGCCCTGGTAGTTCAGTCTGAGGGAACTGAAGAGAAGGTAGCCTGCCCTGGTAGCTCAGTCTGAGGAACTGAAGAGAAGGTAGCCTGCCCTGGTAGTTCAGTCTGAACTGGAACTGAAGAGAAGGTAGCCTGCCCTGGTAGCTCAGTCTGAGGGAACTGAAGAGAAGGTAGCCTGCCCTGGTAGCTCAGTCTGAGGGAACTGAAGAGATCTGATAACCTGCCCTGGTAGTTCAGTCTGAGGGAACTGAAGAGAAGGTAGCCTGCCCTGGTAGCTCAGTCTGAGGGAACTGAAGAGAAGGTAGCCTGCCCTGGTAGCTCAGTCTGAGGGAACTGAAGAGATCTGATAACCTGCCCTGGTAGTTCAGTCTGAGGGAACTGAAGAGAAGGTAGCCTGCCCTGGTAGTTCAGTCTGAGGGAACTGAAGAGAAGGTAGCCTGCCCTGGTAGCTCAGTCTGAGGGAACTGAAGAGAAGGTAGCCTGCCCTGGTAGCCAGGAACTGAAGAGAAGGTAGCCTGCCCTGGTAGCTCAGTCTGAGGGAACTGAAGAGAAGGTAGCCTGCCCTGGTAGCTCAGTCTGAGGGAACTGAAGAGAAGGTAGCCTGCCCTGGTAGCTCAGTCTGAGGGAACTGAAGAGAAGGTAGCCTGCCCTGGTAGTTCAGTCTGAGGGAACTGAAGAGAAGGTAGCCTGTCCTGGTAGCTCAGTCTGAGGGAACTGAAGAGAAGGTAGCCTGCCCTGGTAGTTCAGTCTGAGGGAACTGAAGAGAAGGTAGCCTGCCCTGGTAGTAGCCTGCCCTGGTAGCTCAGTCTGAGGGAACTGAAGAGAAGGTAGCCTGCCCTGGTAGTTCTCTGAGTAGCCTGCCCTGGTAGTTCAGTCTGAGGAACTGAAGAGAAGGTAGCCTGCCCTGGTAGCTCAGTCTGAGGGAACTGAAGAGAAGGTAGCCTGCCCTGGTAGCTCAGTCTGAGGGAACTGAAGAGAAGCCTGCCCTAGCCTGCCCTGGTAGCCTGCCCTTGTAGCTCAGTCTGAGGGAACTGAAGAGAAGGTAGCCTGCCCTTGTAGCTCAGTCTGAGGGAACTGAAGAGAAGGTAGCCTGCCTTGTAGCTCAGTCTGAGGGAACTGAAGAGAAGGTAGCCTGCCCTGGTAGTTCAGTCTGAGGGAACTGAAGAGAAGGTAGCCTGCCCTGGTAGTTCAGTCTGAGGGAACTGAAGAGAAGGTAGCCTGCCCTGGTAGTTCAGTCTGAGGGAACTGAAGAGAAGGTAGCCTGCCCTGGTAGTTCAGTCTGAGGGAACTGAAGAGAAGAGCCTGCCCTGGTAGTTCAGTCTGAGGGAACTGAAGAGAAGGTAGCCTGCCCTGGTAGTTCAGTCTGAGGGAACTGAAGAGAAGGTAGCCTGCCCTGGTAGTTCAGTCTGAGGGAACTGAAGAGATCTGATAACCTGCCCTGGTAGCTCAGTCTGAGGGAACTGAAGAGAAGGTAGCCTGCCCTGAGCTCAGTCTGAGGGAACTGAAGAGAAGGTAGCCTGCCCTGGTAGCTCAGTCTGAGGGAACTGAAGAGAAGGTAGCCTGCCCTGGTAGCTCAGTCTGAGGGAACTGAAGAGATCTGATAACCTGCCCTGGTAGCTCAGTCTGAGGGAACTGAAGAGAAGGTAGCCTGCCCTGGTAGCTCAGTCTGAGGGAACTGAAGAGAAGGTAGCCTGCCCTGGTAGTTCAGTCTGAGGGAACTGAAGAGAAGGTAGCCTGCCCTGGTAGCTCAGTCTGAGGGAACTGAAGAGAAGGTAGCCTGCCCTGGTAGCTCAGTCTGAGGGAACTGAAGAGAAGGTAGCCTGCCCTGGTAGCTCAGTCTGAGGGAACTGAAGAGATCTGATAACCTGCCCTGGTAGCTCAGTCTGAGGGAACTGAAGAGAAGGTAGCCTGCCCTGGTAGCTCAGTCTGAGGGAACTGAAGAGAAGGTAGCCTGCCCTGGTAGCTCAGTCTGAGGGAACTGAAGAGATCTGATAACCTGCCCTGGTAGCTCAGTCTGAGGGAACTGAAGAGAAGGTAGCCTGCCCTGGTAGCTCAGTCTGAGGGAACTGAAGAGAAGGTAGCCTGCCCTGGTAGTTCAGTCTGAGGGAACTGAAGAGAAGGTAGCCTGCCCTGGTAGCTCAGTCTGAGGGAACTGAAGAGAAGGTAGCCTGCCCTGGTAGCTCAGTCTGAGGGAACTGAAGAGAAGGTAGCCTGCCCTGGTAGCTCAGTCTGAGGGAACTGAAGAGAAGGTAGCCTGCCCTGGTAGCTCAGTCTGAGGGAACTGAAGAGAAGGTAGCCTGCCCTGGTAGTTCAGTCTGAGGGAACTGAAGAGAAGGTAGCCTGCCCTGGTAGTTCAGTCTGAGGGAACTGAAGAGAAGGTAGCCTGCCCTGGTAGCTCAGTCTGAGGGAACTGAAGAGATCTGATAACCTGCCCTGGTAGCTCAGTCTGAGGGAACTGAAGAGAAGGTAGCCTGCCCTGGTAGTTCAGTCTGAGGGAACTGAAGAGATCTGATAACCTGCCCTGGTAGTTCAGTCTGAGGGAACTGAAGAGAAGGTAGCCTGCCCTGGTAGCTCAGTCTGAGGGAACTGAAGAGATCTGATAACCTGCCCTGGTAGTTCAGTCTGAGGGAACTGAAGAGATCTGATAACCTGCCCTGGTAGTTCAGTCTGAGGGAACTGAAGAGAAGGTAGCCTGCCCTGGTAGCTCAGTCTGAGGGAACTGAAGAGAAGGTAGCCTGCCCTGGTAGCTCAGTCTGAGGGAACTGAAGAGAAGGTAGCCTGCCCTGGTAGCTCAGTCTGAGGGAACTGAAGAGAAGGTAGCCTGCCCTGGTAGCTCAGTCTGAGGGAACTGAAGAGAAGGTAGCCTGCCCTGGTAGTTCAGTCTGAGGGAACTGAAGAGATCTGATAACCTGCCCTGGTAGTTCAGTCTGAGGGAACTGAAGAGAAGGTAGCCTGCCCTGGTAGCTCAGTCTGAAGAGATCTGATAACCTGCCCTGGTAGTTCAGTCTGAGGGAACTGAAGAGATCTGATAACCTGCCCTGGTAGTTCAGTCTGAGGGAACTGAAGAGAAGGATAACCTGCCCTGGTAGCTCAGTCTGAGGGAACTGAAGAGAAGGTAGCCTGCCCTGGTAGCTCAGTCTGAGGGAACTGAAGAGAAGGTAGCCTGCCCTGGTAGCTCAGTCTGAGGGAACTGAAGAGAAGGTAGCCTGCCCTGGTAGCTCAGTCTGAGGGAACTGAAGAGAAGGTAGCCTGCCCTGGTAGCTCAGTCTGAGGGAACTGAAGAGAAGGTAACCTGCCCTGGTAGTTCAGTCTGAGGGAACTGAAGAGAAGGTCTGATAACCTGCCTGGTAGCTTCAGTCTGAACTGAAGAGAGGTAGCCTGCTGAAGAGGGAACTGAAGAGAAGGTAGCCTGCCCTGGTAGCTCAGTCTGAGGGAACTGAAGAGAAGGTAGCCTGCCCTGGTAGCTCAGTCTGAGGGAACTGAAGAGAAGGTAGCCTGCCCTGGTAGCTCAGTCTGAGGGAACTGAAGAGAAGGTAGCCTGCCCTGGTAGCTCAGTCTGAGGGAACTGAAGAGAAGGTAGCCTGCCCTGGTAGCTCAGTCTGAGGGAACTGAAGAGAAGGTAGCCTGCCCTGGTAGCTCAGTCTGAGGGAACTGAAGAGAAGGTAGCCTGCCCTGGTAGCTCAGTCTGAGGGAACTGAAGAGAAGGTAGCCTGCCCTGGTAGCTCAGTCTGAGGGAACTGAAGAGGAAGGTAGCCTGCCCTGGTAGCTCAGTCTGAACTGAAGGAGCCTGCCCTGGTAGCTGTCTGAGGGAACTGAAGAAAGGTAGCCTGCCCTGGTAGCTCAGTCTGAGGGAACTGAAGAGAAGGTAGCCTGCCCTGGTAGCTCAGTCTGAGGGAACTGAAGAGAAGGTAGCCTGCCTGGAGAAGTCTGAGGGAACTGAAGAGAGGTAGCCTGCCCTGGTAGCTCAGTCTGAGGGAACTGAAGAGAAGGTAGCCTGCCCTGGTAGCTCAGTCTGAGGGAACTGAAGAGAAGGTAGCCTGCCCTGGTAGCTCAGTCTGAGGGAACTGAAGAGAAGGTAGCCTGCCCTGGTAGTTCAGTCTGAGGGAACTGAAGAGAAGGTAGCCTGCCCTGGTAGTTCAGTCTGAGGAACTGAAGAGAAGGTAGCCTGCCCTGGTAGTTCAGTCAGTCTGAGGGAACTGAAGAGAAGGTAGCCTGCCCTGGTAGTTCAGTCTGAGGGAACTGAAGAGAAGGTAGCCTGCCCTGGTAGTTCAGTCTGAGGGAACTGAAGAGAAGGTAGCCTGCCCTGGTAGTTCAGTCTGAGGGAACTGAAGAGAAGGTAGCCTGCCCTGGTAGTTCAGTCTGAGGGAACTGAAGAGAAGGTAGCCTGCCCTGGTAGTTCAGTCTGGGGAACTGAAGAGAAGGTAGCCTGCCCTGGTAGTTCAGTCTGAGGGAACTGAAGAGAAGGTAGCCTGCCCTGGTAGTTCAGTCTGAGGGAACTGAAGAGAAGGTAGCCTGCCCTGGTAGTTCAGTCTGAGGGAACTGAAGAGAAGGTAGCCTGCCCTGGTAGCTCAGTCTGAGGGAACTGAAGAGAAGGTAGCCTGCCCTGGTAGTTCAGTCTGAGGGAACTGAAGAGAAGGTAGCCTGCCCTGGTAGTTCAGTCTGAGGGAACTGAAGAGAAGGTAGCCTGTATTTATTAAATGTAACCTTTATTGAACTTGGCAAGTCAGTTAATAAGAACATATTAGTATTCACAATGACAGTGTAGTCTGTTACCTATATACAGTAGTGTAGTCTGTCCTAAATGGTTCCCTATATACAGTAGTGTAGTCTGTCCTAAATGGTTTACTGTTACCTACACTACTGTTCAAAAGTTTTGGGTCACTTAAAAATGTCCTTGTTTTTGAAAGAAAAGCAATTTTTATGTCCATTAAAATAACATCAAATTGATCAGAAATACAGTGTAGACATTGTTAATGTTGTAAATGACTCTTGTAGCTGGAAACGGCTGATTGTTTAATGGAATATCTACAGAGGCCCATTATCAACAACCATCACTCCTGTGTTCCAATGGAATATCTACAGAGGCCCATTATCAACAACCATCACTCCTGTGTTCCAATGGAATATCTACAGAGGCCCATTATCAACAACCATCACTCCTGTGTTCCAATGGAATATCTACAGAGGCCCATTATCAACAACCATCACTCCTGTGTTCCAATGGAATATCTACAGAGGCCCATTATCAACAACCATCACTCCTGTGTTCCAATGGAATATCTACAGAGGCCCATTATCAACAACCATCACTCCTGTGTTCCAATGGAATATCTACAGAGGCCCATTATCAACAACCATCACTCCTGTGTTCCAATGGAATATCTACAGAGGCCCATTATCAACAACCATCACTCCTGTGTTCCAATGGAATATCTACAGAGGCCCATTATCAACAACCATCACTCCTGTGTTCCAATGGAATATCTACAGAGGCCCATTATCAACAACCATCACTCCTGTGTTCCAATGGAATATCTACAGAGGCCCATTATCAACAACCATCACTCCTGTGTTCCAATGGAATATCTACAGAGGCCCATTATCAACAACCATCACTCCTGTGTTCCAATGGCACATTGTGTTAGCTAATCCAAGTTTATCATTTCTAAAGGCTAATTGATCATTAGAAAACCCTTATTATAATGTTGTTCTAATTAAAGAAGCAATAAAACTGTCCTTCTTTAGACTAGTTGAGTATCTGGAGCATCAGGATTTTGTGGGTTCGATTACAGCCTCAAAATGTCCAGAAACAAAGAACTTTCTTCTGAAACTCGTCAGTCTATTCTTGTTCTGAGAAATGAAGGCTATTCCATGCAAAAAATTGCCAAGAAACTGAAAGTCTCGTACAACGCTGTGCATTACTCCCTTCACAGAACAGCGCAAACTGTCTCTAACCAGAATAGAAAGGTTGGGAGGTTCCCCGGTGCACAACTGAGCAGCTATTTTCTGGTCTCTCCAGAAATGTTCAATCTGGTTCAAGTTTGGGCTCTGGCTGGGCCACTCAAGGACATTCTTTGACTTGTCCAGAAGCCACTCCTGCGTTGTCTTGGCTGTGTGCTTAGGGTCGTTGTCCTGTTGGAAGGTGAACCGTCACCCCAGTCTGAGGTCCTGAGTGCTCCGGAGCAGGTTTTCATCAAGGATCTCTCTGTACCTGGTTCCGTTCATCTTTCCCTCAATCCTGACTAGTCTCCCAGGCCCTGCCCGCTGAGAAACATCCCCCACAGTGTGATGCTTCCATCACCATGCTTCACCGTAGGGATGGTGCCAGGTTTCCTCCAGACGTGACTCTTGGCATTTAGGCCAAAGAGTTCAATCTTGGACTTCATCAGACAAGAGAATCTTGTTTCAAAGGGTCTGAATACTTACGTAAATAAGGTATATCTGTATAAAACATTTTTTTGCAAAGAGTGAAAAAGAAATCTAGGCTAGCATTTTTTCGCTTTGTCATTATGGGGAAATTGTGTGTAGTATTTGATTCATCCGAAAAGCAGAACTTAATATTTGGTACAGAAACCGTTGTTTGCAATTTACAGAGATCATACGTTTTCTGTAGTTCTTGACCAGGTTTGCACACACTGCAGCAGAGATTTTGGCCCACTCCTCCATACAGACCTTCTCCAGATCCTTCAGGTTTCGGGGCTGTCACTGAGCAATACGGACTTTCAGCTCCCTCCAAAGATGTTCTATTGGGTTCAGGTCTGGAGACTGGCTAGGCCACTCCAGGACCTTGAGATGCTTCTTACGGAGCCACTCCTTAGTTGCCCTGGCTGTGTGTTTCGGGTTATTGTCATGCTGGAAGACCCAGCCACGACCCATCTTCAATGCTCTTACTGAGGGAACAAGGTTGTTGGCCAAAATCTTGCGATACATGGCCCCATCCATCCTCCCCTCAATACGGTGCAGTCGTCCTGTCCCCTTTGCAGAAAAGCATCCCCGAAGAATGATGTTTCCACCTCCATGCTTCACGGTTGGGATGGTCTTCTTGGGGTTGTACACATCCTTCTTCTTCCTCCAAACACGGCGAGTGGAGTTTAGACCAAAACGCTCTATTTTTGTCTCATCAGATCACATGGCCTTCTCCCATTCCTCCTCTGGAACATCCAGATGGTCATTGGCAAACTTCAGACGGGCCTGGACATGCGCTGGCTTGAGCAGGGGGACCTTGCGTGCGCTGCAGGATTTTAATCCATGACGGGGTAGTCTGTTACTAATGGTTTTCTTTGAGACTGTGGTCCCAGCTCTCTTCAGGTCATTGACCAGGTCCTGCCGTGTAGTTCTGGGCTGATCCCTCACCTTCCTCATGATCATTGATGCCCCACGAGGTGAGATCTTGCATGGAGCCCCAGACCGAGGGTGATTGACCATCATCTTGAACTTCTTCCATTTTCTAATAATTGTGCCAACAGTTGTTGCCTTCTCACCAAGCTGCTTGCCTATTGTCCTGTAGCCCATCCCAGACTTGTGCAGGTCATGTCCTTACACAGCTCTCTGGTCTTGGCCATTGTGGAGAGGTTGGAGTCTGTTTGACTGAGTGTGTGGACAGGTGTCTTTTATACAGGTAACGAGTTCAAACAGGTGCCGTTAATACAGGTAATGAGTGGAGAACAGGAGGGGTTCTTAAAGAAAACCTAACAGGTCTGTGAGAGCCGAAATTCTTACTGGTTGGTAGGTGATCAAATACTTATGTCATGCAATAAAATGCAAATGAATTACTTAAAAATCAAACAATGTGATTTTCTGGATTTTTGTTTTAGATTCCGTCTCTCACAGTTGAAGTGTACCTATGATACAGACCTCTACATGCTTTGTAAGTAGGAAAACCTGCAAAATCGGCAGTGTATCAAATACTTGTTCTCCCCACTGTATATACTGTACGCACGGTCACTGTGGGGACGTCATTGTCGAATAATTTATTCATGAAGCTGGTGACTCCTTAATGCCATCAGAACATATTCCAGTCTGTGCTAACAAAACAGTCCTGTAGCTTAGCATCCATTTCATCTAACCACTTTAGTATTGAATGCGTCACTGGTAATTGCTGTTTGAGTTTTTGCTTGTAAACAGGAATCAGGAGAATAGAGTTATAGTCAGATTTGCCAAATGGAGGGTCGAGCGAGAGCTTTGTATGGGTTTTTGTGTGTAGAGTAACCCCACTAGCCTAGATTTATCCTAACCATGCTAGTCTAGATGTATCCTAACCCCGCTAGTCTAGATTCATCCTAACCATTCTAGTCTAGATTTATCCTAACCCTGCTAGTCTAGATGTATCCTAACCCCGCTAGTCTAGATTCATCCTAACCATTCTAGTCTAGATTCATCCTACCATTCTAGTCTAGATTCATCCTACCATTCTAGTCTAGATTCATCCTACCATTCTAGTCTAGATTCATCCTAACCATTCTAGTCTAGATGTATCCTAACCCCGTAGTCTAGATTCATCCTAACCATTCTAGTCTAGATGTATCCTAACCCCGGTAGTCTAGATTCATCCTAACCCCGCTAGTCTAGATTCATCCTAACCCCGCTAGTCTAGATTTATCCTAACCATTCTAGTCTAGATGTATCCTAACCCTGCTAGTCTAGATTTATCCTAACCATTCTAGTCTAGATTTATCCTAACCATTCTAGTCTAGATTTATCCTAACCCCGCTAGTCTAGATTCATCCTAACCCCGCTAGTCTAGATTCATCCTAACCCCGCTAGTCTAGATTTATCCTAACCATTCTAGTCTAGATGTATCCTAACCCCGCTAGTCTCGATTCATCCTAATCCCGCTAGTCTCGATTCATCCTAACCCCGCTAGTCTCGATTCATCCTAACCCCGCTAGTCTAGATTCATCCTAACCATTCTAGTCTAGATTTATCCTAACCCCGCTAGTCTAGATTTATCCTAACCCCGCTAGTCTAGATTTATCCTAACCATGCTAGTCTAGATTTATCCTAACCATTCTAGTCTAGATGTATCCTAACCATGCTAGTCTAGATTTATCCTAACCATTCTAGTCTAGATTTATCCTAACCCTGCTAGTCTAGATTCATCCTAACCATTCTAGTCTAGATTTATCCTAACCCCGCTAGTCTAGATTCATCCTAACCATTCTAGTCTAGATGTATCCTAACCCCGTGGTCTAGATTCATCCTAACCATTCTAGTCTAGATTTATCCTAACCATTCTAGTCTAGATGTATCCTAACCCCGCTAGTCTAGATTCATCCTAACCATTCTAGTCTAGATTTATCCTAACCCCGCTAGTCTCGATTCATCCTAACCATTCTAGTCTAGATTCATCCTAACCCCGCTAGTCTAGATTCATCCCAACCATTCTAGTCTAGATGTATCCTAACCATTCTAGTCTAGATTTATCCTAACCCTGCTAGTCTAGATTCATCCTAACCATTCTACTCTAGATTTATCCTAACCATTCTAGTCTAGATGTATCCTAACCCCGCTAGTCTAGATTCATCCTAACCATTCTAGTCTAGATTTATCCTAACCCCGCTAGTCTAGATGTATCCTAACCCCGGTAGTCTAGATTCGTCCCAACCCCGTAGTCTAGATGTGTCCTAACCCCGGTAGTCTAGATTCATCCCAACCCCGTAGTCTAGATGTATCCTAACCCCGCTAGTCTAGATTCATCCTAACCCCGCTAGTCTAGATTTATCCTAACCCCGCTAGTCTCGATTCATCCTAACCCCGCTAGTCTAGATTCATCCTAACCCCGCTAGTCTAGATTTATCCTAACCCCGCTAGTCTAGATTCATCCTAACCATTCTAGTCTAGATTTATCCTAACCCCGCTAGTCTAGATTTATCCTAACCCCGCTAGTCTAGATGTATCCTAACCATGCTAGTCTAGATTCATCCTAACCCCGCTAGTCTAGATGTGTCCTAACCCCGGTAGTCTAGATTCATCCCAACCCCGTAGTCTAGATGTATCCTAACCCCGCTAGTCTAGATTCATCCTAACCCCGCTAGTCTAGATTCATCCTAACCCCGCTAGTCTCGATTCATCCTAACCCCGCTAGTCTAGATTCATCCTAACCCCGCTAGTCTAGATTCATCCTAACCCCGCTAGTCTAGATTCATCCTAACCATGCTAGTCTAGATTTATCCTAACCCCGCTAGTCTCGATTCATCCTAACCCCGCTAGTCTAGATTTATCCTAACCCCGCTAGTCTCGATTCATCCTAACCCCGCTAGTCTAGATTTATCCTAACCCCGCTAGTCTCGATTCATCCTAACCCCGCTAGTCTCGATTCATCCTAACCATGCTAGTCTAGATTTATCCTAACCATGCTAGTCTCGATTCATCCTAACC
The DNA here is from genome assembly GCF_034236695.1 of Oncorhynchus nerka. Classification (NCBI taxonomy): domain Eukaryota; kingdom Metazoa; phylum Chordata; class Actinopteri; order Salmoniformes; family Salmonidae; genus Oncorhynchus; species Oncorhynchus nerka. Next base: position 3,484,356 of record NC_088412.1, read on the forward strand.
CCGCTAGTCTAGATTCATCCTAACCCCGCTAGTCTCGATTCATCCTAACCCCGCTAGTCTCGATTCATCCTAACCATGCTAGCCTAGATTCATCCTAACCCCGCTAGTCTAGATTCATCCTAACCCCGCTAGTCTAGATTCATCCTAACCCCGCTAGTCTAGATTCATCCTAACCCCGCTAGTCTAGATTTATCCTAACCCCGCTAGTCTCGATTCATCCTAACCCCGCTAGTCTAGATTTATCCTAACCCCGCTAGTCTCGATTCATCCTAACCATTCTAGTCTAGATGTATCCTAACCCCGCTAGTCTAGATTTATCCTAACCCCGCTAGTCTCGATTCGTCCTAACCCCGTAGTCTAGATGTGTCCTAACCCCGGTAGTCTAGATTCATCCTAACCCCGCTAGTCTCGATTCATCCTAACCCCGCTAGTCTCGATTCATCCTAACCCCGCTAGTCTAGATTCATCCCAACCCCGTAGTCTAGATGTATCCTAACCCCGCTAGTCTAGATTCATCCCAACCCCGTAGTCTAGATGTATCCTAACCCCGCTAGTCTAGATTCATCCTAACCCCGCTAGTCTCGATTCATCCTAACCCCGCTAGTCTCGATTCATCCTAACCCCGCTAGTCTCGATTCATCCTAACCCCGCTAGTCTCGATTCATCCTAACCCCGCTAGTCTCGATTCATCCTAACCCCGCTAGTCTCGATTCATCCTAACCCCGCTAGTCTAGATTCATCCTAACCCCGCTAGTCTAGATTCATCCTAACCCCGCTAGTCTCGATTCATCCTAACCCCGCTAGTCTAGATTTATCCTAACCCCGCTAGTCTCGATTCATCCTAACCCCGCTAGTCTCGATTCATCCTAACCCCGCTAGTCTAGATGTATCCTAACCCCGCTAGTCTAGATTCATCCTAACCCCGCTAGTCTCGATTCATCCTAACCCCGCTAGTCTCGATTCATCCTAACCCCGCTAGTCTCGATTCATCCTAACCCCGCTAGTCTCGATTCATCCTAACCCCGCTAGTCTAGATGTATCCTAACCCCGCTAGTCTAGATTCATCCTAACCCCGCTAGTCATCCTAACCCCGATTCATCCTAACCCCGCTAGTCTCGATTCATCCTAACCCCGCTAGTCTAGATTCATCCTAACCCCGCTAGTCTAGATTCATCCTAACCCCGCTAGTCTCGATTCATCCTAACCCCGCTAGTCTCGATTCATCCTAACCCCGCTAGTCTAGATTCATCCTAACCCCGCTAGTCTCGATTCATCCTAACCCCGCTAGTCTCGATTCATCCTAACCCCGCTAGTCTAGATTCATCCTAACCCCGCTAGTCTCGATTCATCCTAACCCCGCTAGTCTAGATTCATCCTAACCCCGCTAGTCTAGATTCATCCTAACCCCGCTAGTCTAGATTCATCCTAACCATGCTAGTCTAGATTTATCCTAACCCCGCTAGTCTCGATTCATCCTAACCCCGCTAGTCTAGATTTATCCTAACCCCGCTAGTCTCGATTCATCCTAACCCCGCTAGTCTAGATTTATCCTAACCCCGCTAGTCTCGATTCATCCTAACCCCGCTAGTCTCGATTCATCCTAACCATGCTAGTCTAGATTTATCCTAACCATGCTAGTCTCGATTCATCCTAACCCCGCTAGTCTCGATTCATCCTAACCATGCTAGCCTAGATTTTGATCACATTAATTATAATGAAAATCGTGGCTATGATAAGAATAAGGTCTGTTGTATGATTGTAATTCACCCTCCACCAACTGTAGCCTGCTGTGCACTGGCACTACACAGCGATGTGGTCACACCACCAGCCTTATCCCTTATGTTTCACAGGGAGTTAAGAGCAGTAAGTGACCGGCCATGACCCGGAGACCCATGGGGCGATGCACAATTGGCCCAGCATCGTCCGGGTTAGGCGAGGGTTTGGCCGGCAGGGATATCCTTGTCCCATCGCGCACTAGTGATTCCTGTAGCTTTGCCGGCCGCAGTGCGCGCTGACACGGTCGCCAGGTGTACGGTGTTTCCTCCGACACATTGGTGTGGCTGGCTTCCGGGTTAAGTGGGCATTGTGTCAAGAAGCAGTGCGGCTTGGTTGGGTTGTGTTTCGGAGAAAGACGCACGGCTCTCGACCTTTTGCCTCTCCCAAATTCGTTCGGGAGTTGCAGCGATGAGGCAAGACTGTAACTACCAATTGGATACCGGGACATTGAGGAGAAAAAGGGCGTTAAAAAAAGAGAGTGGTAATAAACTACATGACGTACCTCCGTCCACTGTAACCTGGGGTACACTGGCACTGACCAGCGACATGGTCACACAGTCCACCATTAAGGCAGGAGCAGTCCTTGCTGCAGTTGATGCCATACTTGCCCACTTGGCACGGCTGGGCACACACTGAGCCCTGAGGAACACAACCAGAATATATATATACTGGATCAGACACTGAGCCCTGAGGAACACAACCAGAATATATATAGTGGATCAGACACTGAGCCCTGAGGAACACAACCAGAATATATATAGTGGATCAGACACTGAGCCCTGAGGAACACAACCAGAATATATATACTGGATCAGACACTGAGCCCTGAGGAACACAACCAGAATATATATACTGGATAAGACACTGAGCCCTGAGGAACACAACCAGAATATATATACTGGATCAGACACTGAGCCCTGAGGAACACAACCAGAATATATATAGTGGATCAGACACTGAGCCCTGAGGAACACAACCAGAATATATATACTGGATCAGACACTGAGCCCTGAGGAACACAACCAGAATATATATATACTGGATCAGACACTGAGCCCTGAGGAACACAACCAGAATATATATATACTGGATCAGACACTGAGCCCTGAGGAACACAACCAGAATATATATATACTGGATCAGACACTGAGCCCTGAGGAACACAACCAGAATATATATATACTGGATCAGACACTGAGCCCTGAGGAACACAACCAGAATATATATATACTGGATCAGACACTGAGCCCTGAGGAACACAACCAGAATATATATAGTGGATCAGACACTGAACCCTGAGGAACACAACCAGAATATATATACTGGATCAGACACAAAGGAAAACAGACTGGGGGTATGACAGAGTGAGGAAAAAGAGAGGAAGTTGAAGAGGAAGAACACAGGAACACAGACTAGGGGTATAACAGAGTGAGGGAGAGGAAGTTGAGGAGGAAGAACACAGGAAAACAGACTGGGGGTATGACAGAGTGAGGGAGAAGAGAGGAAGTTGAAGAGGAAGAACACAGGAACACAGACTAGGGGTATGACAGAGTGAGGGAGAGGAAGTTGAGGAGGAAGAATACAGGAACACAGACTAGGGGTATGACAGAGTGAGGAAGAGGAAGTTGGGGAGGAAGAACACAGGAACACAGACTGGGGGTATGACAGAGTGAGGAAGAGGAAGTTGGGGAGGAAGAACACAGGGACACAGACTAGGGGTATGACAGAGTGAGGGAGAAGAGAGGAAGTTGAAGAGGAAGAACACAGGAACACAGACTAGGGGTATAACAGAGTGAGGAAGAAGAGAGGAAGTTGAAGAGGAAGAACACAGGAACAAAGACTAGGGGTATGACAGAGTGAGGAAGAAGAGAGGAAGTTGAGGAGGAAGAACACAGGAACACAGACTAGGGGTATGACAGAGTGAGGAAGAAGAGAGGAAGTTGAGGAGGAAGAACACAGGAACACAGACTAGGGGTATGACAGAGTGAGGAAGAAGAGAGGAAGTTGAAGAGGAAGAACACAGGAACACAGACTAGGGGTATGACAGAGTGAGGGAGAAGAGAGGAAGTTGAGGAGGAAGAACACAGGAACACAGACTGGGGGTATGACAGAGTGAGGAAGAGGAAGTTGAGGAGGAAGAATACAGGAAAACAGACTAGGGGTATGACAGAGTGAGGAAGAAGAGGAGGAAGAACACAGGAAAACAGACTAGGGGTATGACAGAGTGAGGAAGAAGAGAGGAAGTTGAGGAGGAAGAACACAGGAACACAGACTAGGGGTATGACAGAGTGAGGAAGAGGAGGAAGAACACAGGGACACAGACTAGGGGTATGACAGAGTGAGGAAGAGGAGGAAGAACACAGGAACACAGACTAGGGGTATGACAGAGTGAGGGAGAGGAAGTTGAGGAGGAAGAACACAGGAAAACAGACTAGGGGTATGACAGAGTGAGGAAGAGGAAGTTGAGGAGGAAGAACACAGGGAAACAGACTAGGGGTATGACAGAGTGAGGAAGAGGAAGTTGAAGAGGAAGAACACAGGAAAACAGACTAGGGGTATGACAGAGTGAGGAAGAGGAAGTTGAAGAGGAAGAACACAGGAAAACAGACTAGGGGTATGACAGAGTGAGGAAGAAGAGAGGAAGTTGAGGAGGAAGAACACAGGAAAACAGACTAGGGGTATGACAGAGTGAGGAAGAGGAAGTTGAAGAGGAAGAACACAGGAAAACAGACTAGGGGTATGACAGAGTGAGGAAGAAGAGAGGAAGTTGAGGAGGAAGAACACAGGAAAACAGACTAGGGGTATGGCAGAGTGAGGAAGAAGAGGAGGAAGAACACAGGAACACAGACTAGGGGTATGACAGAGTGAGGGAGAAGAGAGGAAGTTGAGGAGGAAGAACACAGGAAAACAGACTAGGGGTATGACAGAGTGAGGGAGAAGAGAGGAAGTTGAGGAGGAAGAACACAGGAAAACAGACTAGGGGTATGACAGAGTGAGGAAGAGGAAGTTGAAGAGGAAGAACACAGGAAAACAGACTAGGGGTATGACAGAGTGAGGAAGAAGAGAGGAAGTTGAGGAGGAAGAACACAGGAAAACAGACTAGGGGTATGACAGAGTGAGGAAGAAGAGGAGGAAGAACACAGGAACACTGACTAGGGGTATGACAGAGTGAGGAAGAGGAGAGGAAGTTGAGGAGGAAGAACACAGGAACACAGACTAGGGGTATGACAGAGTGAGGAAGAAGAGGAGGAAGAACACAGGAACACAGACTAGGGGTATGACAGAGTGAGGAAGAGGAGAGGAAGTTGAGGAGGAAGAACACAGGAACACTGACTAGGGGTATGACAGAGTGAGGAAGAAGAGAGGAAGTTGAGGAGGAAGAACACAGGAAAACAGACTAGGGGTATGACAGAGTGAGGAAGAAGAGGAGGAAGAACACAGGAACACAGACTAGGGGTATGACAGAGTGAGGAAGAGGAGAGGAAGTTGAGTAGGAAGAACACAGGAACACAGACTAGGGGTATGACAGAGTGAGGAAGAGGAAGTTGAGGAGGAAGAACACAGGAACACAGACTAGGGGTATGGCAGAGTGAGGAAGAAGAGAGGAAGTTGAGGAGGAAGAACACAGGAAAACAGACTAGGGGTATGACAGAGTGAGGAAGAGGAAGTTGAGGAGGAAGAACACAGGGAAACAGACTAGGGGTATGACAGAGTGAGGAAGAGGAAGTTGAGGAGGAAGAACACAGGAACACAGACTAGGGGTATGGCAGAGTGAGGAAGAAGAGAGGAAGTTGAGGAGGAAGAACACAGGAACACAGACTAGGGGTATGGCAGAGTGAGGAAGAAGAGAGGAAGTTGAGGAGGAAGAACACAGGAACACAGACTAGGGGTATGACAGAGTGAGGGAGAGGAAGTTGGGGAGGAAGAACACAGGAACACAGACTAGGGGTATGACAGAGTGAGGGAGAGGAAGTTGGGGAGGAAGAACACAGGAACACAGACTAGGGGTATGACAGAGTGAGGGAGAAGAGAGGAAATTGAGAAAGAAGAACACAGGAACACAGACTAGGGGTATGACAGAGTGAGGAAGAAGAGGAAGTTGAGGAGGAAGAACACAGGAACACAGACTAGGGGTATGACAGAGTGAGGAAGAAGAGGAAGTTGAGGAGGAAGAACACAGGAACACGGACTAGGGCTATGACAGAGTGAGGAAGAAGAGAGGAAGTTGAAGAGGAAGAACACAGGAACACGGACTAGGGGTATGGCAGAGTGAGGAAGAGGAAGTTGGGGAGGAAGAACACAGGAAAACAGACTAGGGGTATGACAGAGTGAGGGAGAAGAGAGGAAGTTGAGGAGGAAGAACACAGGAACACAGACTAGGGGTATAACAGAGTGAGGAAGAGGAAGTTGGGGAGGAAGAACACAGGAACACAGACTAGGGCTATGACAGAGTGAGGAAGAAGAGAGGAAGTTGAAGAGGAAGAACACAGGAACACAGACTAGGGGTATGACAGAGTGAGGAAGAGGAAGTTGGGGAGGAAGAACACAGGAACACAGACTAGGGGTATGACAGAGTGAGGAAGAGGAAGTTGAGGAGGAAGAACACAGGAACACAGACTAGGGGTATGACAGAGTGAGGGAGAGGAGGTTGAGGAGGAAGAACACAGGAACACAGACTAGGGGTATGACAGAGTGAGGAAGAGGAAGTTGAGGAGGAAGAACACAGGAACACAGACTAGGGGTATGACAGAGTGAGGAAGAAGAGAGGAAGTTGAGGAGGAAGAACACAGGAAAACAGACTAGGGGTATGACAGAGTGAGGAAGAGGAAGTTGAGAAGGAAGAACACAGGAACACAGACTAGGGGTATGACAGAGTGAGGAAGAAGAGAGGAAGTTGAAGAGGAAGAACACCGGAACACAGACTAGGGGTATGACAGAGTGAGGAAGAGGAAGTTGAGGAGGAAGAACACAGGAACACAGACTAGGGGTATGACAGAGTGAGGAAGAGGAAGTTGAGGAGGAAGAACACAGGAACACAGACTAGGGGTATGACAGAGTGAGGGAGAGGAGGTTGAGGAGGAAGAACACAGGAACACAGACTAGGGGTATGACAGAGTGAGGAAGAGGAAGTTGAGGAGGAAGAACACAGGAACACAGACTAGGGGTATGACAGAGTGAGGGAGAGGAGGTTGAAGAGGAAGAACACAGGAACACAGACTAGGGGTACGACAGAGTGAGGAAGAAGAGAGGAAGTTGAGGAGGAAGAACACAGGAAAACAGACTAGGGGTATGACAGAGTGAGGAAGAAGAGGAGGAAGTTGAAGAGGAAGAACACAGGAACACAGACTAGGGGTATGACAGAGTGAGGAAGAAGAGAGGAAGTTGAGGAGGAAGAACACAGGAACACAGACTAGGGGTATGACAGAGTGAGGGAGAGGAAGTTGAGGAGGAAGAACACAGGAACACAGACTAGGGGTATGACAGAGTGAGGGAGAGGAAGTTGAGGAGGAAGAACACAGGAACACAGACTAGGGGTATGACAGAGTGAGGAAGAAGAGGAGGAAGAACACAGGAACACAGACTAGGGGTTATGACAGAGTGAGGGAGAAGAGAGGAAATTGAGAAAGAAGAACACAGGAACACAGACTAGGGGTATGACAGAGTGAGGAAGAAGAGGAGGAGTTGAGGAGGAAGAACACAGGAACACAGACTAGGGGTATGACAGAGTGAGGAAGAAGAGAGGAAGTTGAGGAGGAAGAACACAGGAACACAGACTAGGGCTATGACAGAGTGAGGAAGAAGAGAGGAAGTTGAAGAGGAAGAACACAGGAACACAGACTAGGGGTATGGCAGAGTGAGGAAGAGGAAGTTGGGGAGGAAGAACACAGGAACAACAGACTAGGGGTATGACAGAGTGAGGGAGAAGAGAGGAAGTTGAGGAGGAAGAACACAGGAACACAGACTAGGGGTATAACAGAGTGAGGAAGAGGAAGTTGGGGAGGAAGAACACAGGAACACAGACTAGGGGTATGACAGAGTGAGGAAGAAGAGAGGAAGTTGAGGAGGAAGAACACAGGAACACAGACTAGGGGTATGACAGAGTGAGGAAGAGGAAGTTGGGGAGGAAGAACACAGGAACACAGACTAGGGGTATGACAGAGTGAGGAAGAGGAAGTTGAGGAGGAAGAACACAGGAACACAGACTAGGGGTATGACAGAGTGAGGGAGAGGAGGTTGAGGAGGAAGAACACAGGAACACAGACTAGGGTATGACAGAGTGAGGAAGAGGAAGTTGAGGAGGAAGAACACAGGAACACAGACTAGGGGTATGACAGAGTGAGGAAGAAAGAGAGGAAGTTGAGGAGGAAGAACACAGGAAACAGACTAGGGGTATGACAGAGTGAGGAAGAGGAAGTTGAGGAGGAAGAACACAGGAACACAGACTAGGGGTATGACAGAGTGAGGAAGAAGAGAGGAAGTTGAGGAGGAAGAACACAGGAACACAGACTAGGGGTATGACAGAGTGAGGGAGAGGAAGTTGAGGAGGAAGAACACAGGAACACAGACTAGGGGTATGACAGAGTGAGGAAGAGGAAGTTGAGGAGGAAGAACACAGGAACACAGACTAGGGGTATGACAGAGTGAGGGAGAGGAAGTTGAGGAGGAAGAGCACAGGAACACAGACTAGGGGTATGACAGAGTGAGGAAGAGGAAGTTGAGGAGGAAGAACACAGGAACACAGACTAGGGGTATGACAGAGTGAGGAAGAGGAAGTTGAAGAGGAAGAACACAGGAACACAGACTAGGGGTATGACAGAGTGAGGAAGAAGAGAGGAAGTTGAGGAGGAAGAACACAGGAAAACAGACTAGGGGTATGACAGAGTGAGGAAGAAGAGGAGGAAGTTGAAGAGGAAGAACACAGGAACACAGACTAGGGGTATGACAGAGTGAGGAAGAAGAGAGGAAGTTGAGGAGGAAGAACACAGGAACACAGACTAGGGGTATGACAGAGTGAGGGAGAGGAAGTTGAGGAGGAAGAACACAGGAACACAGACTAGGGGTATGACAGAGTGAGGGAGAGGAAGTTGAGGAGGAAGAACACAGGAACACAGACTAGGGGTATGACAGAGTGAGGAAGAAGAGGAGGAAGAACACAGGAACACAGACTAGGGTTATGACAGAGTGAGGAAGAAGAGAGGAAGTTGAGGAGGAAGAACACAGGAAAACAGACTAGGGGTATGACAGAGTGAGGAAGAAGAGGAGGAAGTTGAAGAGGAAGAACACAGGAACACAGACTAGGGGTATGACAGAGTGAGGAAGAAGAGAGGAAGTTGAGGAGGAAGAACACAGGAACACAGACTAGGGGTATGACAGAGTGAGGGAGAGGAAGTTGGGGAGGAAGAACACAGGAACACAGACTAGGGGTATGACAGAGTGAGGAAGAAGAGAGGAAGTTGAGGAGGAAGAACACAGGAACAAAGACTAGGGGTATGACAGAGTGAGGAAGAAGAGAGGAAGTTGAGGAGGAAGAACACAGGAACACAGACTAGGGGTATGGCAGAGTGAGGAAGAGGAAGTTGAGGAGGAAGAACACAGGAACACAGACTAGGGGTATGACAGAGTGAGGGAGAAGAGAGGAAGTTGAGGAGGAAGAACACAGGAACACAGACTAGGGGTATGACAGAGTGAGGAAGTTGAGGAGGAAGAACACAGGAACACAGACTAGGGGTATGGCAGAGTGAGGGAGAGGAAGTTGAGGAGGAAGAACACAGGAACACAGACTAGGGGTATGACAGAGTGAGGGAGAAGAGAGGAAGTTGAGGAGGAAGAACACAGGAACACAGACTAGGGGTATGACAGAGTGAGGAAGAAGAGGAGGAAGAACACAGGAACACAGACTAGGGGTATGACAGAGTGAGGGAAGAGAGAGGAAGTTGAGGAGGAAGAACACAGGAACACAGACTAGGGGTATGACAGAGTGAGGGAGAGGAAGTTGAGGAGGAAGAACACAGGAACACAGACTAGGGGTATGACAGAGTGAGGGAGAAGAGAGGAAGTTGAGGAGGAAGAACACAGGAACACAGACTAGGGGTATGACAGAGTGAGGGAGAGGAAGTTGGGGAGGAAGAACACAGGAAAACAGACTAGGGGTATGACAGAGTGAGGGAGAAGAGAGGAAGTTGAGGAGGAAGAACACAGGAACACAGACTAGGGGTATGACAGAGTGAGGAAGAAGAGGAGGAAGAACACAGGAACACAGACTAGGGGTATGACAGAGTGAGGAAGAAGAGAGGAAGTTGAGGAGGAAGAACACAGGAACACAGACTAGGGGTATGACAGAGTGAGGAAGAAGAGAGGAAGTTGAGGAGGAAGAACACAGGAACACAGACTAGGGGTATGACAGAGTGAGGGAGGAAGAGGAAGAACACAGGAACACAGACTTGAGAGGAAGAGAAGAACACAGGAACACAGACTAGGGGTATGACAGAGTGAGGAAGAAGAGGAAGTTGAGGAGGAAGAACACAGGAACACAGACTAGGGGTATGACAGAGTGAGGAAGAGGAAGTTGAGGAGGAAGAACACAGGAACACAGACTAGGGGTATGACAGAGTGAGGAAGAGGAAGTTGGGGAGGAAGAACACAGGAACACAGACTAGGGGTATGACAGAGTGAGGAAGAGGAAGTTGGGGAGGAAGAACACAGGAACACAGACTAGGGGTATGACAGAGTGAGGAAGAGGAAGTTGGGGAGGAAGAACACAGGAACACGGACTAGGGCTATGACAGAGTGAGGGAAGAGAGAAGTTGGGGAGGAAGAACACAGGAACACAGACTAGGGGTATGACAGAGTGAGGGAGAGGAAGTTGGGGAGGAAGAACACAGGAACACAGACTAGGGGTATGACAGAGTGAGGAAGAAGAGGAGGAAGAACACAGGAACACAGACTAGGGGTATGACAGAGTGAGGAAGAGGAAGTTGGGGAGGAAGAACACAGGAACACGGACTAGGGGTATGACAGAGTGAGGGAGAGGAAGTTGGGGAGGAAGAACACAGGAACACAGACTAGGGGTATGACAGAGTGAGGGAGAGGAAGTTGAGGAGGAAGAACACAGGAACACAGACTAGGGGTATGACAGAGTGATGGAGAAGAGGAGGAAGAACACAGGAACACAGACTAGGGGTATGACAGAGTGAGGAAGAGGAAGTTGAGGAGGAAGAACACAGGAACACAGACTAGGGGTATGACAGAGTGAGGAAGAGGAGGTTGAGGAGGAAGAACACAGGAACACAGACTAGGGGTATGACAGAGTGAGGAAGAGGAAGTTGAGGAGGAAGAACACAGGAACACAGACTAGGGGTATGACAGAGTGCGGAAGAAGAGAGGAAGTTGAGGAGGAAGAACACAGGAACACAGACTAGGGGTATGACAGAGTGAGGAAGAGGAGGAAGAACACAGGAAAACAGACTAGGGGTATGACAGAGTGAGGAAGAGGAAGTTGAGGAGGAATAACACAGGAACACAGACTAGGGGTATGACAGAGTGAGGAAGAGGAAGTTGAGGAGGAATAACACAGGAACACAGACTAGGGGTATGACAGAGTGAGGAAGAAGAGGAGGAAGAACACAGGAACACAGACTAGGGGTATGACAGAGTGAGGAAGAGGAAGTTGAAGAGGAAGAACACAGGAACACAGACTAGGGGTATGACAGAGTGAGGAGGAAGAAGAGGAGGAAGAACACAGGAACACAGACTAGGGGTATGACAGAGTGAGGGAGGAGAGAAGTTGAGGAGGAAGAACACAGGAACACAGACTAGGGGTATGACAGAGTGAGGAAGAAGAGAGGAAGTTGAGGAGGAAGAACACAGGAACACAGACTAGGGGTATGACAGAGTGAGGAAGAAGAGGAGGAAGAACACAGGAACACAGACTAGGGGTATGACAGAGTGAGGAAGAAGAGGAGAAGGAAGAACACAGGAACACAGACTAGGGGTATGACAGAGTGAGGAAGAAGAGGAGGAAGAACACAGGAACACAGACTAGGGGTATGACAGAGTGAGGAAGAGGAGAGGAAGTTGAGGAGGAAGAACACAGGAACACAGACTAGGGGTATGACAGAGTGAGGGAGAGGAAGTTGGGGAGGAAGAACACAGGAACACAGACTAGGGGTATGACAGAGTGAGGGAGAAGAGAGGAAATTGAGAAAGAAGAACACAGGAACACAGACTAGGGGTATGACAGAGTGAGGAAGAAGAGGAAGTTGAGGAGGAAGAACAGAGGAACACGGACTAGGGCTATGACAGAGTGAGGAAGAAGAGAGGAAGTTGAAGAGGAAGAACACAGGAACACGGACTAGGGGTATGGCAGAGTGAGGAAGAGGAAGTTGGGGAGGAAGAACACAGGAAAACAGACTAGGGGTATGACAGAGTGAGGGAGAAGAGAGGAAGTTGAGGAGGAAGAACACAGGAACACAGACTAGGGGTATAACAGAGTGAGGAAGAGGAAGTTGGGGAGGAAGAACACAGGAACACAGACTAGGGCTATGACAGAGTGAGGAAGAAGAGAGGAAGTTGAGGAGGAAGAACACAGGAACACAGACTAGGGGTATGACAGAGTGAGGAAGAGGAAGTTGGGGAGGAAGAACACAGGAACACAGACTAGGGGTATGACAGAGTGAGGAAGAAGAGGAGGAAGAACACAGGAACACAGACTAGGGGTATGACAGAGTGAGGAAGAGGAAGTTGGGGAGGAAGAACACAGGAACACAGACTAGGGGTATGACAGAGTGAGGAAGAAGAGAGGAAGTTGAGGAGGAAGAACACAGGAACACAGACTAGGGGTATGGCAGAGTGAGGAAGAAGAGAGGAAGTTGAGGAGGAAGAACACAGGAACACAGCCTAGGGGTATGACAGAGTGAGGACGAGGAAGTTGAAGAGGAAGAACACAGGAACACAGACTAGGGGTATGACAGAGTGAGGACGAGGAAGTTGAAGAGGAAGAACACAGGAAAACAGACTAGGGGTATGACAGAGTGAGGAAGAGGAAGTTGAAGAGGAAGAACACAGGAACACAGACTAGGGGTATGACAGAGTGAGGAAGAAGAGAGGAAGTTGAGGAGGAAGAACACTGGAACAAAGACTAGGGGTATGACAGAGTGAGGAAGAAGAGAGGAAGTTGAAGAGGAAGAACACAGGAACACGGACTATGGGTATGACAGAGTGAGGAAGAAGAGGAGGAAGAACACAGGAACACAGACTAGGGGTATGACAGAGTGAGGAAGAAGAGAGGAAGTTGAAGAGGAAGAACACAGGAACACGGACTATGGGTATGACAGAGTGAGGAAGAAGAGAGGAAGTTGAGGAGGAAGAACACAGGAACACAGACTAGGGGTATGACAGAGTGAGGAAGAAGAGAGGAAGTTGAGGAGGAAGAACACAGGAACACAGACTAGGGGTATGACAGAGTGAGGGAGAGGAAGTTGAGGAGGAAGAACACAGGAACACAGACTAGGGGTATGACAGAGTGAGGAAGAAGAGGAGGAAGAACACAGGAACACAGACTAGGGGTATGACAGAGTGAGGAAGAGGAAGTTGGGGAGGAAGAACACAGGAACACAGACTAGGGGTATGACAGAGTGAGGAAGAAGAGAGGAAGTTGAGGAGGAAGAACACAGGAACACAGCCTAGGGGTATGGCAGAGTGAGGAAGAAGAGAGGAAGTTGAAGAGGAAGAACACAGGAAAACAGACTAGGGGTATGACAGAGTGAGGAAGAGGAGGTTGAGGAGGAAGAACACAGGAACACAGACTAGGGGTATGACAGAGTGAGGAAGAAGAGAGGAAGTTGAGGAGGAAGAACACAGGAACAAAGACTAGGGGTATGACAGAGTGAGGAAGAAGAGAGGAAGTTGAGGAGGAAGAACACAGGAACACAGACTAGGGGTATGACAGAGTGAGGAAGAGGAGGTTGAGGAGGAAGAACACAGGAACAAAGACTAGGGGTATGACAGAGTGAGGAAGAGGAAGTTGAGGAGGAAGAACACAGGGAAACAGACTAGGGGTATGACAGAGTGAGGAAGAGGAGAGGAAGAACACAGGAACACAGACTAGGGGTATGACAGAGTGAGGAAGAGGAAGTTGAGGAGGAAGAACACAGGAAAACAGACTAGGGGTATGACAGAGTGAGGAAGAGGAGGAAGAACACAGGAAAACAGACTAGGGGTATGACAGAGTGAGGAAGAGGAGAGGAAGAACACAGGAACACAGACTAGGGGTATGACAGAGTGAGGAAGAGGAGAGGAAGAACACAGGAACACAGACTAGGGGTATGACAGAGTGAGGAAGAAGAGAGGAAGTTGAGAGGAAGTTGAGGAGGAAGAACACAGGAACACAGACTAGGGGTATGACAGAGTGAGGAAGAAGAGAGGAAGTTGAGAGGAAGTTGAGGAGGAAGAACACAGGAACACAGACTAGGGGTATGTCCTACCGTCCATCCAGCGGGACAGGAACACTCTCCACTAACGTGATGACAGGATCCTCCATTCTGACAGGAACAGCTCTGATCACACTGTTGTCCATGACTACCACTGGGACACCGCTCACCACAGCTAAGGGATAGAACAGATACTGGCTTACAACACACACACACAGATTGTGTGGTATGGTGATATGGGGTGTGTGTGTGTATGTGTGTGGTGTGTGTATGTGTGTGTGGTGTGGTGTGTGTGTGTGTGTGTGTGTGTGTGTGTGTGTGTGTGTGTGTGTGTGTGTGTTTGGTGTGGTGGTGTGTGTGTGTGTGTGTGTGGTGTGTGTGTGTGTGTGTGTGTGGTGTGTGGTGTGGTGTGTGTGTGTGTGTGTGTGGTGGTGTGGTGTGAGTGGTGTGTGGTGTGGTGGTGTGGTGGTGTGTGGTGTGTGTATGTGTGTGTGGTGGTGTGTGTGTGTATGTGTGTGGTGTGGTGTGTGGTGTATGTGTGTGTATGTGTGTGTGGGTGTGTATGTGTGTGTGTGTGTGTGTGTGTGTGTGTGTGTGTGTGTGTGTGTGTGTGTGTGTGTGTGTGTGTGTGTGTGTGTGTGTGTGTGTGTGTGTGTGTGTGTGTGTGTATGTGTGTGTGTGTGTGTGTGTATGTGTGTGTGTGTGTGTGTGTGTGTGTGTGTGTGTGTGTGTCAGTACTGACAAGGCTCCAGAGTATCCCAGAGAACAGATGCAGTCTCCAGTCTGATGATGGCAGGTGGCTCCGTTGAGACACTGGCAGATGAGATGGCAGGCCTTGCCATAGTACCCAGGTTCACAGGGCTCTTCACAGCGCCAACCCTGGTACCCGTCTGTACACACACACGCCCCCGTGATGGGGTTACACTTGCCCTCGTTTTGACACTGGCACCGGTTACTGCAGTGGGGGCCCCAGAAGTCACTCTGACAACCTGGGGACAGAGACACACAGACACAATCAACACAGAACAGAACAGAAAGCAGATCGAGCCGTCGGTGTGTAGCTGGGGTGACAGACCAGACAGACCACTCTGTATATTCACTATTATATAATCACAATGCTCCTCAACTACCAGCCTGGAGACACAGCGGGGGTCAGAGTTCAACAACCAGCCTAGAGAGACAGGGGGGGGTCAGAGTTCAACAACCAGCCTAAAGATACAGGGGGGGTCAGAGTTCAATAGGGAGTTCAACAGCTGAGCTGATCTGAGAGCTGTGCTGAGCTGAGGAAGCAGAGAGCTGAGCTGAGGGAGCAGAGAGCTGAGCTGAGGAAGCAGAGAGCTGATCTGAGGAAGCAGAGAGCTGAGCTGAGGGAGCAGAGAGCTGAGCTGAGGAAGCAGAGAGCTGAGCTGAGGAAGCAGAGAGCTGAGCTGAGGGAGCAGAGAGCTGAGCTGAGGGAGCAGAGAGCTGAGCTGAGGAAGCAGAGAGCTGTGCTGAGGAAGCAGAGAGCTGAGCTGAGGAAGCAGAGAGCTGAGCTGAGGGAGCAGAGAGCTGAGCTGAGGAAGCAGAGAGCTGAGCTGAGGGAGCAGAGAGCTGAGCTGAGGAAGCAGAGAGCTGAGCTGAGGGAGCAGAGAGCTGTGCTGAGGGAGCAGAGAGCTGAGCTGTGCTGAGGGAGCAGAGAGCTGTGCTGAGGGAGCAGAGAGCTGAGCTGTGCTGAGGGAGCAGAGAGCTGTGCTGAGGGAGCAGGGAGCTGTGCTGTGCTGAGGGAGCAGAGAGCTGTGCTGAGGGAGCAGGGAGCTGTGCTGAGGGAGCAGGGAGCTGTGCTGAGGGAGCAGAGAGCTGTGCTGAGGGAGCAGAGAGCTGTGCTGAGGGAGCAGGGAGCTGTGCTGAGGGAGCAGAGAGCTGAGCTGAGGGAGCAGAGAGCTGTGCTGAGGGAGCAGGGAGCTGTGCTGAGGGAGCAGAGAGCTGTGCTGAGGGAGCAGGGAGCTGTGCTGAGGGAGCAGGGAGCTGTGCTGAGGGAGCAGAGAGCTGTGCTGAGGGAGCAGAGAGCTGTGCTGAGCTGAGGGAGCAGGGAGCTGTGCTGAGGGAGCAGAGAGCTGAGCTGAGCTGAGGGAGCAGAGAGCTGTGCTGAGCTGAGGGAGCAGAGAGCTGAGCTGAGCTGAGCTGAGGGAGCAGAGAGCTGTGCTGAGGGAGCAGAGAGCTGTGCTGAGCTGAGGGAGCAGAGAGCTGAGCTGAGCTGAGGGAGCAGAGAGCTGTGCTGAGCTGAGGGAGCAGAGAGCTGTGCTGTGCTGAGGGAGCAGAGAGCTGAGCTGAGGGAGCAGAGAGCTGTGCTGAGGGAGCAGAGAGCTGTGCTGAGGGAGCAGAGAGCTGAGCTGAGCTGAGGGAGCAGAGAGCTGTGCTGAGGGAGCAGAGAGCTGTGCTGAGCTGAGGGAGCAGAGAGCTGTGCTGAGCTGAGGGAGCAGAGAGCTGTGCTGAGGGAGCAGGGAGCTGTGCTGAGGGAGCAGAGAGCTGTGCTGAGGGAGCAGAGGGCTGTGCTGAGCTGAGGGAGCAGAGAGCTGAGCTGAGGGAGCAGGGAGCTGAGCTGAGCTGAGGGAGCAGGGAGCTGTGCTGAGGGAGCAGAGAGCTGAGCTGAGGGAGCAGAGGGCTGTGCTGAGCTGAGGGAGCAGGGAGCTGTGCTGAGGGAGCAGAGAGCTGTGCTGAGCTGAGGGAGCAGAGAGCTGAGCTGAGGTGAGGGAGCAGAGAGCTGTGCTGTGCTGAGGGAGCAGAGAGCTGTGCTGTGCTGAGGGAGCAGAGAGCTGTGCTGTGCTGAGGGAGCAGAGAGCTGTGCTGAGGGAGCAGGGAGCTGAGCTGAGGGAGCAGAGAGCTGTGCTGTGCTGAGGGAGCAGAGAGCTGTGCTGTGCTGAGGGAGCAGAGAGCTGTGCTGTGCTGAGGGAGCAGAGAGCTGTGCTGAGGGAGCAGAGAGCTGTGCTGAGGGAGCAGGGAGCTGAGCTGAGGGAGCAGAGAGCTGTGCTGAGGGAGCAGAGAGCTGAGCTGAGGGAGCAGAGAGCTGAGCTGAGGGAGCAGAGAGCTGTGCTGAGCTGAGGGAGCAGGGAGCTGTGCTGAGGGAGCAGAGAGCTGAGCTGAGGGAGCAGAGGGCTGTGCTGAGCTGAGGGAGCAGGGAGCTGTGCTGAGGGAGCAGAGAGCTGTGCTGAGCTGAGGGAGCAGAGAGCTGAGCTGAGCTGAGGGAGCAGAGAGCTGTGCTGTGCTGAGGGAGCAGAGAGCTGTGCTGTGCTGAGGGAGCAGAGAGCTGTGCTGTGCTGAGGGAGCAGAGAGCTGTGCTGAGGGAGCAGGGAGCTGAGCTGAGGGAGCAGAGAGCTGTGCTGTGCTGAGGGAGCAGAGAGCTGTGCTGTGCTGAGGGAGCAGAGAGCTGTGCTGTGCTGAGGGAGCAGAGAGCTGTGCTGAGGGAGCAGAGAGCTGTGCTGAGGGAGCAGGGAGCTGAGCTGAGGGAGCAGAGAGCTGTGCTGAGGGAGCAGAGAGCTGAGCTGAGGGAGCAGAGAGCTGAGCTGAGGGAGCAGAGAGCTGTGCTGAGCTGAGGGAGCAGGGAGCTGAGCTGAGCTGAGGGAGCAGAGAGCTGAGCTGAGGGAGCAGAGAGCTGAGCTGAGGGAGCAGAGAGCTGAGCTGAGGGAGCAGAGAGCTGAGCTGAGGGAGCAGAGAGCTGTGCTGAGGGAGCAGAGAGCTGAGCTGAGGGAGCAGAGAGCTGTGCTGAGCTGAGGGAGCAGAGAGCTGAGCTGAGGAAGCAGAGAGCTGAGCTGAGGAAGCAGAGAGCTGTGCTGAGGGAGCAGAGAGCTGTGCTGAGCTGAGGGAGCAGAGAGCTGAGCTGAGGGAGCAGAGAGCTGAGCTGAGGGAGCAGAGAGCTGAGCTGAGGGAGCAGAGAGCTGTGCTGAGGGAGCAGAGAGCTGTGCTGAGCTGAGGGAGCAGAGAGCTGAGCTGAGGGAGCAGAGAGCTGAGCTGAGCTGAGGGAGCAGAGAGCTGAGCTGAGGGAGCAGAGAGCTGAGCTGAGGGAGCAGGGAGCTGAGCTGAGGGAGCAGAGAGCTGTGCTGAGGGAGCAGAGTGCTGAGCTGAGGGAGCAGAGAGCTGAGCTGAGGGAGCAGAGAGCTGAGCTGAGGGAGCAGAGAGCTGTGCTGAGCTGAGGGAGCAGAGAGCTGAGCTGAGGGAGCAGAGAGCTGTGCTGAGGGAGAAGAGAGCTGAGCTGAGGGAGCAGAGAGCTGTGCTGAGCTGAGGGAGCAGAGAGCTGTGCTGAGGGAGCAGAGAGCTGAGCTGAGGGAGCAGAGAGCTGTGCTGAGGGAGCAGAGAGCTGTGCTGAGGGAGCAGAGAGCTGTGCTGAGGGAGCAGAGAGCTGTGCTGAGGGAGCAGAGAGCTGTGCTGAGCTGAGGGAGCAGAGAGCTGTGCTGAGGGAGCAGAGAGCTGAGCTGAGGGAGCAGAGAGCTGTGCTGAGGGAGCAGAGAGCTGTGCTGAGGGAGCAGAGCTGTGCTGAGGGAGCAGAGAGCTGTGCTGAGGGAGCAGAGAGCTGTGCTGAGCTGAGGGAGCAGAGAGCTGTGCTGAGGGAGCAGAGAGCTGAGCTGAGGGAGCAGGGAGCTGTGCTGAGGGAGCAGAGAGCTGTGCTGAGGGAGCAGAGAGCTGAGCTGAGGGAGCAGGGAGCTGTGCTGAGGAAGCAGAGAGCTGTGCTGAGGAAGCAGAGAGCTGTGCTGAGGGAGCAGAGAGCTGTGCTGAGGGAGCAGGGAGCTGAGCTGAGGGAGCAGAGAGCTGTGCTGAGGGAGCAGAGAGCTGAGCTGAGGGAGCAGGGAGCTGTGCTGAGGAAGCAGAGAGCTGTGCTGAGGAAGCAGAGAGCTGTGCTGAGGGAGCAGAGAGCTGAGCTGAGGGAGCAGGGAGATCACACTGATAAGTTCTCATTGACAGATAAAGGTTGGTAGAGGCTGCATCCCCTGGAGCTCTGGTCTGAACTAGGCCACTGTAAAGGGAATAGGTGCTATTTGGGATGCAACCAGACAGACTGCAGTTAGGCAGCCAGACAGATGAGTGTTGACAGGCTGCAGTTAGGCAGCCAGACAGACTGCAGTTAGGCCGCCAGACAGATGAGTGTTGACAGACTGCAGTTAGGCAGCCAGACAGATGAGTGTTGACAGACTGCAGTTAGGCAGCCAGACAGACTGCAGTTAGGCCGCCAGACGAGTGTTGACAGACTGCAGTGAGGCAGCCAGACAGATGAGTGTTGACAGACTGCAGTTAGGCAGCCAGACAGATGAGTGTTGACTGACTGCAGTTAGGCAGCCAGACAGATGAGTGTTGACAGACTGCAGTTGGGCCGCCACACGAGTGTTGACAGACTGCAGTTGGGCCGCCAGACGAGTGTTGACAGACTGCAGTGAGGCAGCCAGACAGATGAGTGTTGACATACTGCAGTTAGGCAGCCAGACAGATGAGTGTTGACAGACTGCAGTTAGGCAGCCAGACAGATGAGTGTTGACAGACTGCAGTGAGGCAGCCAGACAGATGAGTGTTGACAGACTGCAGTTAGGCAGCCAGACAGATGAGTGTTGACTGACTGCAGTTAGGCAGCCAGACAGATGAGTGTTGACAGACTGCAGTTGGGCCGCCACACGAGTGTTGACAGACTGCAGTTGGGCCGCCAGACGAGTGTTGACAGACTGCAGTGAGGCAGCCAGACAGATGAGTGTTGACATACTGCAGTTAGGCAGCCAGACAGATGAGTGTTGACAGACTGCAGTTAGGCAGCCAGACAGATGAGTGTTGACAGACTGCAGTTAGGCAGCCAGACAGATGAGTGTTGACAGACTGCAGTGAGGCAACCAGACAGATGAGTGTTGACAGACTGCAGTTAGGCAGCCAGACAGATGAGTGTTGACTGACTGCAGTTAGGCAGCCAGACAGATGAGTGTTGACAGACTGCAGTTGGGCCGCCAGACGAGTGTTGACAGACTGCAGTTGGGCCGCCAGACGAGTGTTGACAGACTGCAGTGAGGCAGCCAGACAGATGAGTGTTGACATACTGCAGTTAGGCAGCCAGACAGATGAGTGTTGACAGACTGCAGTTAGGCAGCCAGACAGATGAGTGTTGACAGACTGCAGTTAGGCAGCCAGACAGATAAGTGTTGACAGACTGCAGTTAGGCAGCCAGACAGATGAGTGTTGACAGACTGCAGTTAGGCAGCCAGACAGATGAGTGTTGACAGACTGCAGTTGGGCCGCCAGACGAGTGTTGACAGACTGCAATTGGGCAGCCAGACAGATGAGTGTTGACAGAATGCAGTTAGGCAGCCAGACAGATGAGTGTTGACAGACTGCAGTTGGGCCGCCAGACGAGTGTTGACAGACTGCAGTTGGGCAGCCAGAAAGATGAGTGTTGACAGACTGCAGTTAGGCAGCCAGACAGATGAGTGTTGACAGACTGCAGTTAGGCAGCCAGACAGATGAGTGTTGACAGACTGCAGTTAGGCAGCCAGACAGATGAGTGTTGACAGACTACAGTTGGGCCGCCAGACGAGTGTTGACAGACTGCAGTTGGGCAGCCAGACAAATGAGTGTTGACAGAATGCAGTTAGGCAGCCAGACAGATGAGTGTTGACAGACTGCAGTTGGGCTGCCAGATGAGTGTTGACAGACTGCAGTTGGGCAGCCAGACAGATGAGTGTTGACAGACTGCAGTTAGGCAGCCAGACAGATGAGTGTTGACAGACTGCAGTTAGGCAGCCAGACAGATGAGTGTTGACAGACTGCAGTTAGGCAGCCAGACAGATGAGTGTTGACAGACTGCAGTGAGGCAACCAAACAGATGAGTGTTGACAGACTGCAGTTAGGCAGCCAGACAGATGAGTGTTGACTGACTGCAGTTAGGCAGCCAGACAGATGAGTGTTGACAGACTGCAGTTGGGCCGCCAGACGAGTGTTGACAGACTGCAGTTGGGCCGCC
Source organism: Oncorhynchus nerka (assembly GCF_034236695.1). NCBI lineage: Eukaryota > Metazoa > Chordata > Actinopteri > Salmoniformes > Salmonidae > Oncorhynchus > Oncorhynchus nerka. The sequence continues at coordinate 3,505,524 of NC_088412.1, forward strand.
AGACGAGTGTTGACAGACTGCAGTGAGGCAGCCAGACAGATGAGTGTTGACATACTGCAGTTAGGCAGCCAGACAGATGAGTGAGTTAGGCAGCCAGACAGATGAGTGTTGACAGACTGCAGTTAGGCAGCCAGACAGATGAGTGTTGACAGACTGCAGTTAGGCAGCCAGACAGATGAGTGTTGACAGACTGCAGTTGGGCCGCCAGACGAGTGTTGACAGACTGCAATTGGGCAGCCAGACAGATGAGTGTTGACAGAATGCAGTTAGGCAGCCAGACAGATGAGTGTTGACAGACTGCAGTTGGGCCAGACAGATGAGTGTTGACAGACTGCAGTTAGGCAGCCAGAAGATGAGTGTTGACAGACTGCAGTTAGGCAGCCAGACAGATGAGTGTTGACAGACTGCAGTTGGGCAGCCAGACAAATGAGTGTTGACAGAATGCAGTTAGGCAGCCAGACAGATGAGTGTTGACAGACTGCAGTTGGGCTGCCAGACGAGTGTTGACAGACTGCAGTTGGGCAGCCAGACAGATGAGTGTTGACAGACTGCAGTTAGGCAGCCAGACAGATGAGTGTTGACAGACTGAGTGGGCTGACAGACTGTTGACAGACTGCAGTTGGGCAGCCAGACAGATGAGTGTTGACAGACTGCAGTTAGGCAGCCAGACAGATGAGTGTTGACAGACTGCAGTTAGGCAGCCAGACAGATGAGTGTTGACAGACTGCAGTTAGGCAGCCAGACAGATGAGTGTTGACAGACTGCAGTTAGGCAGCCAGACAGATGAGTGTTGACAGACTGCAGTTGGGCAGCCAGACAGATGAGTGTTGACATACTGCAGTTAGGCAGCCAGACAGGTGAGTGTTGACAGACTGCAGTTGGGCAGCCAGACAGATGAGTGTTGACATACTGCAGTTAGGCAGCCAGACAGATGAGTGTTGACAGACTGCAGTTAGGCAGCCAGACAGATGAGTGTTGACAGACTGCAGTTAGGCAGCCAGACAGATGAGTGTTGACAGACTGCAGAACAGAGAACAGAGCTGTTCTTGCTAAACTCCTCATCTATTATCCTGACCACCTCTGCCTGCACGGCCCCAACCCACAAACACGCCAGCTTTAATGTTCCAGGGCCTCTTAACACACACACACACACACATTTAATGGTCCATGGTCGTTTGCGTGGCAGGTGCACCAACCTTCAGGGAACTCATCCGTGCCAAATCAGAGAAGAGGAGAGGGGAGAGGAGAAAGAGAGAGGACTTGGAAGAAAGAGAGAGGAGAACGGAGGAGAGGAAGAGGAGGAAGAAAGGAGAGGACAGGGGTAGAGAGAAGGAAAGAAGAGAGGAGAGCAGGAGAGTGGAGGAGAGGAGAGAAGAGAGATCTGAGAAGAGAGACAGGAGAGAGGAGGAGACCAGAGGAGAGGAGATAGGAGAGAGGAGACCGGAGGAGAGGAGAGAGGAGGAGACCGGAGGAGAGGAGAGAGGAGGAGACAAGAGGAGGAGACAAGAGGAGAGGAGAGAGGAGAAGACCGGAGCAGAGGAGAGAGGAGGACCGGAGGAGAGGAGAGGAGGAGACAGGAGGAGAGGAGAGAGGAGAGGAGGAGACAGGAGGAGAGGAGAGAGGAGGAGACAGGAGGAGAGGAGAGAAGAGGAGACAGAAGGAGAGAAGAGAGGAGGAGACAGGAGGAGAGAATAGAGGAGAGGAGAGGAGAGGAGAGAGGAGGAGATAGGAGGAGAGGAGAGAGGCGGAGACGGGAGGAGAGAGGAGAGAGGAGGAGACAGGAAGAGATGAGAGAGGAGAGGTCCCCCTGCTCTGTCCACCCTGAGAGGCAGATAAGCTAGCACCATTGAACACACACACACACACACACACACACACACACACACACACACACACACACACACACACACACACACACACACACACACACACACACAGTCTATTATATAACGTAGCTCCAGCTGTGTCCAGCCTGGTTCCAGACCCCCCATCAGGGCTGTAGGTGTCCGCAGCAGAAAGGGTCTGATCACCCCCTTGCTGTGAGCCTGTGTGTGTGTGTGTGTGTGTGTGTGTGTGTGTGTGTGTGTGTGTGTGTGTGTGTGTGTGTGTGTGTGTGTGTGTGTGTGTGTGTGTGTGTGTGTGTGTCTGGCAGACAGACACAGGTCTGATCAGCTCCCCACTGTGTTACCTGGCTGCAACAGGCCTCACTGACAACCATTAGCCTTCAGTCCACCTGCCCACACACACACCCACACACACACACACACACACCCACACACACACACACACAGCCCTGATTAGGCTGGCATGGAGAGAGCACACGTCAAGGGGGACCGCTGGAACATCGCTGAGTCCCTGATGGCACCCAATTCCCTATGTAGTGCACTACTATAGACCAGAACCCTATGGATCCCCATTCCTTATATAGTGCACTACTTTAGTCCAGAGCCCTATGGAACCCTATTCCCTATATAGTGCACTACTTTAGACCAGAGCCCTATTACCTATATAGTGCACTACTTTAGACCAGAGCCCTATTCCCTATATAGTGCACTACTTTAGACCAGAACCCTATTCCCTATATAGTGCACTACTTTAGACCAGAACCCTATTCCCTATATAGTGCACTACTATAGACCAGAGCCCTATGGCACCCTATTCCCTATATAGTGCACTACTTTAGACCAGAACCCTATTCCCTATATAGTGCACTACTATAGACCAGAGCCCTATGGCACCCTATTCCCTATATAGTGCACTACTTTAGACCAGAGCAAGAAGTGCACCATATAAGGAATAGGGTTCCATTTGAGACATACATATAATTGAATCTGCTTTATAAGAGAATCAATAGGGAGATATCTGTCCAGGTGAGACAGACCACTCACACCATTCATACATAATAGACCTAGGCTGGATCCCAAATAGCACCTTATTCACCTTATTCAGACCACTCACACCATTCATACATAACAGACCTAGGCTGGATCCCAAATAGCACCTTATTCACCTTATTCAGACCACTCACACCATTCATACATAACAGACCTAGGCTGGATTCCAAATAGCACCTTATTCAGACAGATCACAACATTTGTGACAAATTAATACTTCCTGGGGCTGTAAACACCTTCAATCAAACCACATTTTATTCGTCACGTGGTTGGTTAAACAACAGGTGTAGACTAACAGTGAAATGCTTACTGACAGGCCTTACTTCCTAACAATGCAGAGAGAATTTTTTTTGAAATAATAGAAAATGAATAACACGAGGAATGAATACACAATAAGTAACGATAATTTGGCTATATACACAGGGTACCAGTACGGAGTCAAGGTGCAGGTGTATGAGCTTTTGAGGTAGATATGTACATATAGGTAGGGATAAAGTGACTAGGCAACAAGATAGATAATGGACAGTAACAACAGCGTATGTCGAAAGAGTTTCCTGTAGTCCACAATCATCTCCTTTGTCTTGCTGACATTAACGGAGAGGGTGTCGTTCTGGCACACCACTGCCAGATCTCTGACCTCCTCCCTAAAGGTTGTCTATCCTCACCACCTGTGGACGGTCCGTCAGGAAGTCCAGGATCCAGTTGCAGAGGGAGGTGTTTAGTTCCAGGGTCCTTAGTTTAGTGATGAGCTTGGAGGGCGCTATGATATTGAATGCTAAACTGTAGTCAATTAATAGCATTCTCACATAGGTGTTCCTTTTGTCCAGATGGGAAAAGGCAGTGTAGAGTGCACTAGACATCCCTGGATCTGTTGGGGTGGTATGTGAATTGGGTCCAGGGTTTCTGGGATGATGGTGTTGATGTGAGTCATGACCAGCCTTTTAAAGCATTTCATGGCTTCAGACGTGATTGGTACAAGGTGATAATCATTTAGACAGATTACCTCAGTGTTCTTGGGCACAGGGACTATGGTGGTCTACTTGAAATATGTAGGTTTCACAGACTGAATCAGGGAGAGGTTGAAAATGTCAGTGAAGACACTTGCCGACTGGTCAGCGCATGCTCAGAGTACACATCCTGATATGCCGTCTGGCCCCGCAGCCTTGTGAATGTTGACCTGTTTAAAGGACTTACTCACATCGGCTCCAGAGAGCGTGATCACATTGTCGTCCTGAATAGCTGGTGCTCTCATGCATGGTTCCGTGTTGCTAGCGTAGAAGCGAGCATAGAAGGTTTTTTGCAAGTCTGGTAGGATCTCGTCACTGGGCAGCTTGCGGCAGGGTTTCCATTTAAAATCCGTGATTGTTTGCCACATCTGACGAGTGTAGTAAGATTCAATCTTAGTCCTGTATTGATGCTTTGCCTGTTTTATGGTTCGTCGGAGGGCATAGCGGGATTTCATATAAGCGTTACAGTCCCGCTCCTTGAAAGTGGCAGCTCTAGCCTTTAGCTCAGTGCGGATGTTGCCTGTAATCCATGGCTTCTGGTTGGGATATGTACGGACAAATGTCGTCGATGCCCTTATTAATGAAGCCAGTGACTCCTGATTCCTCAATGCCATCAGATGAATCCCAGAACATATTCCAGTCTGTGCTAGCAAAACAGTCCTGTAGCTTAGCATCATGTAGCGTAGCATCATGTAGCGTCATGTAGCGTAGCATCGGCTTCATCGGACAACTTCCGTGTTGAGCGCATCACTGCTACTTCCTGTTCGAGTTTTTGCTTGTAAGCAGGAATCAGGAGGATATTCAATTAATCCCTATCCCAGTCTGCTGTTCCCACATGCTTCAAGAGGGCCACCATTGTTCAAAAACAGCTTCTATCTCAAGGCCATCAGACTGTTAAACAGCCACCACTAACATTGAGTGGCTGCTGCCAACACACTGACTCAACTCCAGCCACTTTAATAATGGGAATTGATGGGAAATGATGTAAAATATATCACTAGCCACTTTAAACAATGCTACCTAATATAATGTTTACATACCCTACATTATTCATCTCATATGTATTTGTATATACTGTACTCTATATCATCTACTGCATCTTTATGTAATGCATGTATCACTAGCCACTTTAACTATGCCACTTTGTTTACATACTCATCTCATATGTATATACTGTACCATCTACTGTATCTTGCCTACGCCGCTCTGTACCATCACTCATTCATATATCTTTATGTACATATTCTTTATCCCTTTACACTTGTGTGTATAAGACAGTAGTTTTGGAATTGTTAGTTAGATTACTTGTTGGTTATTACTGCATTGTCGGAACTAGAAGCACAAGCATTTCCCTACACTTGCATTAACATCTGCTAACCATGTGTATGTGACAAATTAAATTTGATTTGATTTGATGATTTTATAATTATGGTCAGATTTGCCAAATGGAGGGCGAGGGAGAGCTTCGTACAGGTTTCTGTGTGCGGAGTAAAGAAGGTCTAGAGTTGTGTTGCTTCTAGCTGCACAGAACGGATTGAAGTTTCCCTGCATTAAAGTCACCGACCACTAGGAGCGCCGCCTCTGGGTGAGCGGTTTCCTGTTTATGTCCCCTGGAGAGGAAACGATGGAGGAAACATTACAGAAAAATAAACGACTCCCTCAAAGAGACTCTTATTAATGACACCCCTCTGTCCCGTGGGCCTGTAGAGAGGGCAGCTCAGACTCAGACTCATAACGTCAGGTGGACTGTCCTCTGTGTGCGTGCCTGTGAGTGTGTGTGATATATATATATATATATATGCATTGCCGTCTGTCTTTTTGTAACCCATTCTCCCGGGTGCACCAGTAACCAGTATTGACAACGCATTTAGGGCAGCTGTAGACCTCAACACTGTAAGGCAATGAAGTGTTATTACTGTACAAATGTTCCTTCACAGTAGATTCCAGGATACAGCCTGACAGTCCAACACCTGTTGGTAATGATCTATTATGAGGAGAGTGCTACTCACTTAGTCTCAAAACCACACAAAGTGATGTCTACAGTACAACATGAAAAATGGTTCTTCGGCTGTCCTCGTAGGAGAACCCTTTGAAGAACCATTTTTGGTTCTAGGTAGAACCCATTTGGGTTCCATGTATAACCCTTTCCACAAAAGGGTTCTACCTGGAACCAAAAAAGGGTTCTACTGGAACCAAAAAAAGGTTCTACTGGAACCAAAAGGGGTTCTACTGGAACCAAAAAGGGTTCTACCTGGAACCAAAAAAGGGTTCTACTGGAACCAAAAAGGGTTCTACTGGAACCAAAAAGGGTTCTACCTGGAACAGCTATATAATACTATATTACTTCCTGTTTAAATAAAAAAAAAATACTAGCAGGATATTGGTGTAAGATATGGTATAGACTAATGACTATATTAGATATGGTATAGACTAAAGACTATATTAGATATGGTATAGACTAATGACTATATTAGATATGGTATAGACTAATGACTATATTAGATATGGTATAGACTAATGACTATATTAGATATGGTATAGACTAATGACTATATTAGATATGGTATAGACTAATGACTATATTAGATATGGTATAGACTAATGATTATATTAGATATGGTATAGACTAATGACTATATTAGATACAGTATAGACTAATGACTATATTATATATGGTATAGACTAATGATTATATTAGATATGGTATAGACTAATGACTATATTAGATACAGTATAGACTAATGACTATATTAGATACAGTATAGACTAATGACTGATATGGTATAGACTAATGACTAGATATGGTATAGCCTATATTAGTATGGTTAGAGCGTTGGATGGTATAGACTAATGACTAATTAGATATGGTATAGACTAATGACTATATTAGATATGGTATAGCAAGACTTCAAACCCCGAGCTGACAAGGATATGGTATAGACTAATGACTATAAAATGACTAATTAGACTACTAGATATGGTATCTGCCCTGAACAGGCAGTTAACCCACTGTTCCTAGGCCGTCATTGAAAATAAGAATTTGTTCTTAACTGACTTGCCTGGTTAAATAAAGGTAAAATAATAAAAAAAAATAGACTAATGGTATATATTAGATATTGTATAGACCAATGATATAGACTAATGATTATATTAGATAATATGAAGACTAATGACTATATTAGATATGGTATAGACTAATGACTATATAATATTATATTAGATACTAGACTATAGATAGACTAATGATTATATTAGATATAGACTAATGACTATATTAGATACAGTATAGACTAATGATTATATTAGATATAGACTAATGATTATATTAGATACAGTATAGACTAATGATTATATTAGATAATATGAAGACTAATGATTATATTAGATATGGTATAGACTAATGATTATATTAGATACAGTATAGACTAATGAATATTTTAGATATGGTAGAGACTAATGATTATATTAGATACAGTATAGACTAATGAATATTTTAGATATGGTATAGACTAATGATTATATTAGATATGGTATAGACTAATGACTATATTAGATATGGTATAGACTAATGACTATATTAGATATTGTATAGACCAATGATATAGACTAATGATTATATTAGATAATATGAAGACTAATGACTATATTAGATATGGTATAGACTAATGACTATATTAGATACAGTATAGACTAATGATTATATTAGATATAGACTAATGACTATATTAGATACAGTATAGACTAATGATTATATTAGATATAGACTAATGATTATATTAGATACAGTATAGACTAATGATTATATTAGATAATATGAAGACTAATGATTATATTAGATATAATGATTATATTAGTATAGACTAATGATTATATTATATTAGATACAGTATAGACTAATGAATATTTTAGATATGGTAGAGACTAATGATTATATTAGATACAGTATAGACTAATGAATATTTTAGATATGGTATAGACTAATGATTATATTAGATATGGTATAGACTAATGACTATATTAGATATGGTATAGACTAATGATTATATTAGATAATATGAAGACTAATGATTATATTAGATACAGTATAGACTAATGATTATATTAGATAATATGAAGACTAATGATTATATTAGATATGGTATAGACTAATGACTATATTAGATATGGTATAGACTAATGATTATATTAGATACAGTATAGACTAATGATTATATTAGATATGGTATAGACTAATGATTATATTAGATAATATGAAGACTAATGATTATATTAGATACAGTATAGACTAATGATTATATTAGATAATATGAAGACTAATGATTATATTAGATATGGTATAGACTAATGATTATATTAGATATGGTATAGACTAATGATTATATTAGATACAGTATAGACTAATGACTATATTAGATACAGTATAGACTAATGATTATATTAGATATGGTATAGACAAATGACTATATTAGATATGGTATAGACAAATGATTATATTAGATACAGTATAGACTAATGACTATATTAGATATGGTATAGACAAATGATTATATTAGATATGGTATAGACTAATGATTATATTAGATATGGTATAGACTAATGATTATATTCGATATGGTATAGGCTAATGACTATATTAGATACAGTATAGACTAATGATTATATTAGATACAGTATAGACTAATGATTATATTAGATATGGTATAGACTAATGATTATATTAGATATGGTATAGACTAATGATTATATTAGATATGGTATAGACTAATGATTATATTAGATACAGTATAGACTAATGACTATATTAGATACAGTATAGACTAATGATTGTATTAGATAATATGAAGACTAATGATTATATTAGATATGGTATAGACTAATGATTATATTAGAGTTGCAGTCTACTGCAGAGATAGCCTGCAAAGTAATGTCATACTTTCCAGGTCCATACCCAAACAGTTCGAACTACTAATTTTGAAAATTACTCTCTCCAGAAATAAGTCTCTCACTGTTGCCGCCTGCTACCGACCACCCTCAGCTCCCAGCTGTGCCCTGGACACCATTTGTGAATTGATCGTCCCCCATCTAGCTTCAGAGTTTGTTCTGTTAGGTGACCTAAACTGGGATATGCTTAACACCCCGGCAGTCCTACAATCTAAGCTAGATGCCCTCAATCTCACTCAAATCATCAAGGAACCCACCAGGTACAACCCTAACTCTGTAAACAAGGGCACCCTCATAGACGTCATCCTGACCAACTGGCCCTCCAAATACACCTCCGCTGTCTTCAACCAGGATCTCAGCGATCACTGCCTCATTGCCTGTATCCGCCACGGAGCCGCAATCAAACGACCACCCCTCATCACTGTCAAACGCTCCCTAAAACACTTCTGTGAGCTAGCACAGTGTCCAATGACGGGCCGAAAGTATATAGAATGGTGTCGTCTGCGTAGAGGTGGATCAGGGAATCGCCCGCAGCAAGAGCAACATCATTGATATATACAGAGAAAAGAGTCGGCCCGAGAATTGAACCCTGTGGCACCCCCATAGAGACTGCCAGAGGACCGGACAGCATGCCCTCCGATTTGACACACTGAACTCTGTCTGCAAAGTAATTGGTGAACCAGGCAAGGCAGTCATCCGAGAAACCGAGGCTATTGAGTCTGCCGATCAGAATATGGTGATTGACAGAGTCGAAAGCCTTGGCGAGGTCGATGAAGACGGCTGCACAGTACTGTCTTTTATCGATGGAGGTTATGATATCGTTTAGTACCTTGAGCGTGGCTGAGGTGCACCCGTGACCGGCTCGGAAACCAGATTGCACAGCGGAGAAGGTACGGTGGGATTCGAGATGGTCAGTGACCTGTTTGTTGACTTGGCTTTCGAAGACCTTAGATAGGCAGGGCAGGATGGATATAGGTCTATAGCAGTTTGGGTCCAGGGTGTCTCCCCCTTTGAAGAGGGGGATGACTGCGGCAGCTTTCCAATCCTTGGGGATCTCAGACGATATGAAAGAGAGGTTGAACAGGCTGGTAATAGGGGTTGCGACAATAATGATTATATTAGATAATATGAAGACTAATGATTATATTAGATATGGTATAGACTAATGATTATATTAGATATATAGACTAATGATTATATTAGATATGGTATAGACTAATGATTATATTAGATACAGTATAGACTAATGATTATATTAGATATGGTATAGACTAATGATTATATTAGATATAGACTAATGATTATATTAGATACAGTATAGACTAATGATTATATTAGATATGGTATAGACTAATGATTATATTAGATATGGTATAGACTAATGATTATATTAGATATGGTATAGACTAATGATTATATTAGATATGGTATAGACTAATGATTATATTAGATATGGTATAGACTAATGATTATATTAGATACAGTATAGACTAATGATTATATTAGATATGGTATAGACTAATGATTATATTAGATATGGTATAGACTAATGATTATATTAGATACAGTATAGACTAATGATTATATTAGATATGGTATAGACTAATGATTATATTAGATATAGACTAATGATTATATTAGATATGGTATAGACTAATGATTATATTAGATATAGACTAATGATTATATTAGATACAGTATAGACTAATGATTATATTAGATATGGTATAGACTAATGATTATATTAGATATGGTATAGACTAATGATTATATTAGATATGGTATAGACTAATGATTATATTAGATATGGTATAGACTAATGATTATATTAGATATGGTATAGACTAATGATTATATTAGATACAGTATAGACTAATGATTATATTAGATATAGACTAATGATTATATTAGATATGGTATAGACTAATGATTATATTAGATACAGTATAGACTAATGATTATATTAGATATGGTATAGACTAATGATTATATTAGATATGGTATAGACTAATGATTATTTTTTCATGTACCATATCTTATATTAATGGCTATGTGGCTGGATCTCTTCATGATTATTATATAGTCAAAATACCAACTGGTTTGTCTCTGTCCTCCTTGGTTTGGAGTGTTGATTGTCAAACGTACTGTGGCATCTCATTGGTGCAGAAAAGCACCAATGAGGAGAAGGAGGACAGCAGGGAAATAATGGAGGACGACGTTTCCATGGAAATAAACAGGAATCTAGTCAGGCTTCATCTGGAGGACAACGTTTCCATGGAAATAAACAGGAATCTAGTCAGGCTTCATCTGGAGGACAACGTTTCCATGGAAATAAACAGGAATCTAGTCAGGCTTCATCTGGAGGACAACGTTTCCATGGAAATAAACAGGAATCTAGTCAGGCTTCATCTGGAGGACGACGTTTCCATGGAAATAAACAGGAATCTAGTCAGGCTTCATCTGGAGGACAACGTTTCCATGGAAATAAACAGGAATCTGGTCAGGCTTCATCTGGAGGACAACGTTTCCATGGAAATAAACAGGAATCTAGTCAGGCTTCATCTGGAGGACAACGTTTCCATGGAAATAAACAGGAATCTAGTCAGGCTTCATCTGGAGGACGACGTTTCCATGGAAATAAACAGGAATCTAGTCAGGCTTCATCTGGAGGACGACGTTTCCATGGAAATAAACAGGAATCTAGTCAGGCTTCATCTGGAGGACGACGTTTCCATGGAAATAAACAGGAATCTAGTCAGGCTTCATCTGGAGGACGACGTTTCCATGGAAATAAACAGGAATCTAGTCAGGCTTCATCTGGAGGACGACGTTTCCATGGAAATAAACAGGAATCTAGTCAGGCTTCATCTGGAGGACGACGTTTCCATGGAAATAAACAGGAATCTAGTCAGGCTTCATCTGGAGGACGACGTTTCCATGGAAATAAACAGGAATCTAGTCAGGCTTCATCTGGAGGACGACGTTTCCATGGAAATAAACAGGAATCTAGTCAGGCTTCATCTGGAGGACGACGTTTCCATGGAAATAAACAGGAATCTAGTCAGGCTTCATCTGGAGGACGACGTTTCCATTTGAAGAGTTAAACCAACACAGTTATAAACAGTACATCCCAGAGATATCTGGTTGTGTTTCCTGCACGCTCGCGCACACGCACACACACACACACCACAAACATATGGTCTCTCACAATGACAGTAACATTTAACCACGCTTAAAGAGTCAAAGGTCATGATGCTCTATGGACAACGAGAGAAAAGAGAACATTTCTTAACAAACATCACAGCTGCTTCTTCCAGAGAGAGAAAGAACGAGAGAGAGAAGAGAGGGAGAGAGAGAGAGAGAGAGAGAGAGAAGAGAGAGAGAGAGAGAAGGGGAAGAGAGAGAGGAAGAGAGAGGGAGAGATAGATAGAGAAGAGAGGGAGAGAGAGAGAGAGAGAGAGAGAAGAGAGAGAGAGAGAGAAGGGGAAGAGAGAGAGGAAGAGAGAGGGAAGAGAGGGAGAGAGAGAAGGGAGGAAGAGAGAGAGGAAGAGAGAGAGGGAAGAGAGAGAGAGAGAGAGAGAGAGAGAGGGAGAGAGAGAAGGGGAAGAGAGAGAGAAGAAGAGAGAGAGAAGGAAGAGAGAGAGGAGAGAAGAGAGAGAGAGAGAGAGAGAGAGAGAGAGAGAGAGAGAGACAGAGAGAGAGACAGAGAGAGAGAGAGACAGAGAGAGACAGAGAGAGAGAGAGAGAGAGAGAGACTTAACTGTAAGAGAAGATGAGAGGAGGGGGATGGAGGGGATGGAGGGAGGAGAGGGAGGGGATGGAGGGACGAAGGGAGGGAGTGGATGGAGAGGGAGGAGAGGGAGGGGATGGAGGGACGAAGGGAGGGAGTGGATGGAGGGAGGGAGGAGGGGAGGGGATGGAGGGAGGAGGGATGTGAGGAGGAGAGGGAGGGGATGGAGGGACGAAGGATGTGAGGAGGAGAGTGAGGTAGGGAGGGATGAAGGGAGGGAGTAGATGGAGGGAGGAGAGGGAGGGGATGGAGGGACGAAGGGAGGGAGTAGAAAGAGGGAGAAGAGGAAGGGGATGGAGGGACAAAGGGAGGGAGTGAATGGAGGGAGGAGAGGGAGGGGATGGAGGAACGAAGGGAGGGAGTAGATGGATGGAGGGAGGAGGGGAGGGAGGGGATGGAGGGACGGGAGGGAGGGAGTAGATGGGAGGGAGGAGAGGGAGGGGATGGAGGAACGAAGGGAGGGAGTAGATGGAGGGAGGAGAGGGAGGGGATGGAGGGACGAAGGGAGGGAGTAGATGGAGGGAGGAGAGGGAGGGGATGGAGGGACGAAGGGAGGGAGTAGATGGAGGGAGGAGAGGGAGGGGATGGAGGGATGAAGGGAGGGAGTAGATGGAGGGAGGAGAGGGAGGGGATGGAGGAACGAAGGGAGGGAGTGGATGGAGGGAGGAGAGGGAGGGAATGGAGGGACGAAGGGAGGGAGTAGATGGAGGGAGGAGAGGGAGGGGATGGAGGGACGAAGGGAGGGAGTAGATGGAGGGAGGAGAGGGAGGGGATGGAGGGATGAAGGGAGGGAGTAGATGGAGGGAGGAGAGGGAGGGGATGGAGGGACGAAGGGAGGGAGTAGATGGAGGGAGGAGAGGGTGGGGATGGAGGAACGAAGGGAGGGAGTGGATGGAGGGAGGAGAGGGAGGGAATGGAGGGACGAAGGGAGGGAGTAGATGGAGGGAGGAGAGGGAGGGGATGGAGGGACGAAGGGAGGGAGTAGATGGAGGGAGGGAGGGAGGGAGGGAAGGGAGGGAGGGAGGGAAGAGAGGGAGGGAAGAGAGGGAGGGGAGGGAGGGAAGGAAGGAAGGAAGGAAGGAAGGAAGGAAGGAAGGAAGGAAGGAAGGGAAGGAAGGGAAGGAAGGAAGGAAGGAGGGAGGGAGGGAGGGAGGGAGGGAGGGAGGGAGGGACAAGAGAGAGGAATGGATGGTGGGAAGAGAGGGATAGATGGAGAAGAGCGAGGGAGGGAGGTTGATGGAGGGACACAATATCACAACCATTAGACCAAGAGGAATCCCTTGTGGGCTGCCCCATCAGGAGAGGGTGACCATTAGGCTTCCACATCTCAGGAAGGGCTTCCCCATCAGGAGAGGGTGACCACTGGGCTTCCACATCTCAGGCAGGGCTTCCACATCAGGAGAGGGTGACCCCAAATGACCTCCATTACACCAGCAGTATAAACACGCCCAGGGCCTAGAGGGACCATACCACCTCTATTACCTGGACTCTGAGAGAGACTCATCAATGGGGACACAGGGGACCAGACCTCCACCTCACTGGACACAGCAGGGGGAACCAACCCAGTCCTGATACCAGACCCTTTGCTGTCATTGGTCCCGTGTGGCTGATAGAGCATATGGTGCTTTCAACACCAAGGTCCATTCTGACGTGGAATCAGTATGAAAACGTGTGCACTCACTAACTGTGAGTTGCACAAGATAAGAGCGTCTGCTACATTATGTAAAATGTAATTGTCAGGATCAGGCTAGGCCCAACAAAGCAACCTACACCTCAGCAAGGGGACCAAGCACCCTGGACTCAGATCACGTTAGCTAGCACTGAGCTGTGCCTTTGATGTTGATGCTCAGGAGTGCCATCGACGTCTGCTCAGATTCAGAAACATTCTGCATCCACAGAACAACACAGGCCTGGCCGGATTATCCCTCAACGTGATCAAGACAAAGGAGATGATTGTGGGACTACAGGAAAAGGAGAACCGAGCACGCCCCCATTCTCATCAACGGGGCTGTAGTGGAGCAGGTTGAGAGCTCCAAGTTCCTTGGTGTCCACATCACCAACAAACTAACATGGTCCAAACACACCAAGACAGTCGTGAAGAGGGCACGACAACACCTTTTCCCCCTCAGGTGACTGAAAGGATTTGGCATGGGTCCTCAGATCCTCTAAAAGTTCTACAGCTGCACCATCGAGAGCATCCTGACTGGTTGCATCACTGCCTGGTATGGCAACTGCTCGGCCTCCAACGGTAAGGCACTTTCAGAGGGTAGTGCGTACGGCCCAATACATCCCTGGGGCCAAGCTTCCTGCAATCAAAAACCTCTATACCAGGTGGAGAAATGCCCTAAGAAATGACCTCTATACCAGGCGGTGTCAGAGGAAGGCCCTAAAAATTGTCAAAGACTCCAGCCACCCAAGTCATAGACTGTTCTCTCTGCTACCGCACGGCAAGCGGTACCGGATCACCAAGTCTGGAACCAACAGGACCCTGAACAGCTTCTACACCCAAGCCATAACAATGCTGAATAGAGAGGAAGCCAAGAGGCTTTGAAACAGCTTCTTCCCCCAAGACATAAGACTCCTGAACAGCTGTGGCAAATGGCTACCCGGATTATTTGCATTGACCCCCCCCCCCCCATTTTTACACTGCTGCTACTCTCTGTTTATTATCTATACATAGTCACTTTAACTCTACCTACATGTACATATTACCTCAATTACCTTGACTAACTGGTACCCACGCACATTGACTCTGTACCGGTACCCCCTGTATATAGCCTCCACATTGACTATGTACCGGTACCCCCTGTATATAGCCTCCACATTGACTATGTACCGGTACCCCCTGTATATAGCCTCCACATTGACTCTGTACCGTAACACCCTGTATATAGCCTCCACATTGACTCTGTACCGTAACACCCTGTATATAGCCTCCACATTGACTCTGTACCGTAACACCCTGTATATAGCCTCCACATTGACTCTGTACCGGTACCCCTGTATATAGCCTCCCTCCACATTGACTCTGTACCGGTACCCCCTGTATATAGCCTCCACATTGACTCTGTACCGTAACACCCTGTATATAGCCTCCACATTGACTCTGTACCGTAATACCCTGTATATAGCCTCCACATTGACTCTGTACCGGTACCCCCTGTATATAGCCTCCACATTGACTCTGTACCGTAACACCCTGTATATAGCCTCCACATTGACTCTGTACCGGTACCCCCCATTTAATTATTTGTAAAAAATAATATATATATATATATATATATTTTAAATTTAGGTATTTTTAATTTATTTTTTGTCTTAAAACCCCATTTAAAACCCCATTGGTTAAGGGCTTGTAAGTACATATTTCACTGTACGGTCTACACCTTTTGTATTCGGCGCATGTGACAAATACAATTGGATTTGATCATAAACCATAAATCATAAACCCCCTCCCCCACATACCCCCCACATACCCCCCACATAACCCCCCCCCACATACCCCCCACATAAACCCCCATAAACCCCCCACATACCCCCCACATAACCCCCATAAACCCCCTCCCCCACATACCCCCCACATAAACCCCCAACATAACCCCCCACATAAACCCCCCCCCCACATACCCCCCACATAAACCCCCCAACATAAACCCCCACATAAACCCCCACATACCCCCCACATAACCCCCCACATAACCCCCCACATAAACCCCCACATAAACCCCTAACCCCCCTACATAAACCCCCACATAAACCCCTCCACATAAACCCCCACATAAACCCCCACATAAACCCCCCACATAACCCCCCCGCCCACATAAACCCCCCCCACATAACCCCCCACATAACCCCCCCCACATAAACCCCCACATAAACCCCCCACATAACCCCCCACATAACCCCCACATAAACCCCCACACAGCTTTCGAGCAGCTGAGCTTCATTCAGAAAGTTCTCCAGAACTCAAGCAGAATGTTTCTCAGATGTTTTCTACAGAGAAGAGGAATGGAAAGCTCTTGGCGGACTGAGGACTGAGTCAATCTCTCTTCACACACAAACCTCATCTACATTCATGTGGAATAGCTACAGTAGCACGGCAGTTCAAATCAAATCCATTTATAAAACCCTTCCTTCCCTTATAAAGTATTGAAACCCTTCCTTCCCTTATAAACCCTTCCTTCCCTTATAAACCCTTCCTTCTCTTATAAACCCTTCCTTCCCTTATAAAGTACTGAAACCCTTCCTTCCCTTATAAACCCTTCCTTCCCTTATAAACCCTTCCTTCCCTTCTAAACCCTTCCTTCCCTTATAAACCCTTCCTTCCCTTATAAACCCTTCCTTCTCTTATAAAGTACTGAAACCCTTCCTTCCCTTATAAACCCTTCCTTCTCTTATAAAGTACTGAAACCCTTCCTTCCCTTATAAATTACTGAAACCCTTCCTTCTCTTATAAACCCTTCCTTCCCTTATAAACCCTTCCTTCCCTTATAAACCCTTCCTTCCCTTATAAAGTACTGAAACCCTTCCTTCCCTTATAAACCCTTCCTTCTCTTATAAAGTACTGAAACCCTTCCTTCCCTTATAAACCCTTCCTTCTCTTATAAAGTACTGAAACCCTTCCTTCCCTTATAAACCCTTCCTTCTCTTATAAAGTACTGAAACCCTTCCTTCCCTTATAAACCCTTCCTTCTCTTATAAACCCTTCCTTCCCTTATAAACCCTTCCTTCCCTTATAAACCCTTCCTTCTCTTATAAAATACTGAAACCCTTCCTTCCCTAATAAAGTACTGAAACCCTTCCTTCCCTTATAAAGTACTGAAACCCTTCCTTCCCTAATAAAGTACTGAAACCCTTCCTTCTCTTATAAACCCTTCCTTCCCTTATAAACCCTTCCTTCCCTTATAAACCCTTCCTTCTCTTATAAAATACTGAAACCATTCCTTCCCTAATAAAGTACTGAAACCCTTCCTTCCCTTATAAAGTACTGAAACCCTTCCTTCCCTAATAAAGTACTGAAACCCTTCCTTCCCTTATAAACCCTTCCTTCTCTTATAAACCCTTCCTTCTCTTATAAAGTACTGAAACCCTTCCTTCCCTTATAAACCCTTCCTTCCCTTACAAAGTACAGAAACCATTCCTTCCCTTATAAAGTACTGAAACCCTTCCTTCCCTTATAAACCCTTCCTTCTCTTATAAACCCTTCCTTCTCTTATAAAGTACTGAAACCCTTCCTTCCCTTATAAACCCGTCCTTCCCTTATAAAGTACTGAAACCCTTCCTTCCCTTATAAACCCTTCCTTCTCTTATAAAGTACTGAAACCCTCCTTCCCTTATAAACCCTTCATTCCCTTATAAAGTACTGAAACCCTTCCTTCCCTTATGAAGTACTGAAACCCTTCCTTCCCTTATAAACCCTTCCTTCTCTTATAAAGTACTGAAACCCTTCCTTCCCTTATAAACCCTTCCTTCTCTTATAAAGTACTGAAAGCCTTCCTTCTCTTATAAAGTACTGAAACCCTTCCTTCCCTTATAAAGTACTGAAACCTTTCCTTCCCTAATAAAGTACTGAAACTCTTCCTTCCCTTATAAACCCTTCCTTCTCTTATAAAGTACTGAAACCCTTCCTTCCCTTATAAACCCTTCCATCCCTTATAAAGTACTGAAACCCTTCCTTCTCTTATAAAGTACTGAAACCCTTCCTTCCCTTATAAACATTTCCTTCCCTTATAAAGTACTGAAACCCTTCCTTCTCTTATAAAGTACTGAAACCCTTCCTTCCCTTATAAACCCTTCCTTCCCTTATAAACCCATCCTTCCCTTACAAACCCTTCCTTCCCTTATAAACCCTTCCTTCCCTTATAAACCCTTCCTTCTCTTATAAACCCTTCCTTCCCTTATAAAGTACTGAAACCCTTCCTTCCCTTATAAACCCTTCCTTCCCTTATAAAGTACTGAAACCATTCCTTCTCTTATAAAGTACTGAAACCCTTCCTTCCCTTATAAATCCTTCCTTCCCTTATAAACCCTTCCTTCTCTTATAAACCCTTCCTTCCCTTATAAAGTACTGAAACCCTTCCTTCTCTTATAAAGTACTGAAACCCTTCCTTCCCTTATAAACCCTTCCTTCCCTTATAAACCCATCCTTCCCTTACAAACCCTTCCTTCCCTTATAAACCCTTCCTTCCCTTATAAACCCTTCCTTCTCTTATAAACCCTTCCTTCCCTTATAAAGTACTGAAACCCTTCCTTCCCTTATAAACCCTTCCTTCCCTTATAAAGTACTGAAACCCTTCCTTCCCTTATAAAGTACTGAAACCCTTCCTTCTCTTATAAAGTACTGAAACCCTTCCTTCCCTTATAAACCTTTCCTTCCCTTATAAACCCTTCCTTCTCTTATAAACCCTTCCTTGTCTTATAAAGTACTGAAACCCTTCCTTCCCTTACAAACCCTTCTTTCTCTTATAAACCCTTCCTTCTCTTATAAAGTACTGAAACCCTTCCTTCCCTTATAAACCCTTAATTCCCTTATAAAGTACTGAAACCCTTCCTTCCCTTATGAAGTACTGAAACCCTTCCTTCCCTTATAAACCCTTCCTTCCCTTATAAACCATTCCATCCCTTACAAAGTACAGAAACACTTCATTCCCTTATTAAGTACTGAAACCCTTCCTTCCCTTATAAACCCTTCCTTCTCTTATAAAGTACTGAAACCTTTCCTTCCCTTATAAACCCTTCCTTCCCTTATAAAGTACTGAAACCCTTCCTTCTCTTATAAAGTACTGAAACCCTTCCTTCCCTTATAAACCCTTCCTTCCCTTATAAAGTACTGAAACCCTTCCCTTATAAACCCTTCCTTCCCTTATAAACCCTTCCTTCCCTTATAAACCCTTCCTTCCCTTATAAAGTACTGAAACCCTTCCTTCCCTTATAAACCCTTCCTTCCCTTATAAACCCTTCCTTCCCTTATAAAGTACTGAAACCCTTCCTTCCCTTATAAGGTACCCTTCCTTCCCTTATAAACCCTTCCTTCCCTTATAAACCCTTCCTTCCCTTATAAAGTACTGAAACCCTTCCTTCCCTTATAAGGTATTGAAACCCTTCCTTCTCTTATAAACCCTTCCTTCCCTTATAAACCCTTCCTTCCCTTATAAACCCTTCCTTCCTTATAAAGTACTTTCCTTCCCTTATAAACCCTTCCTTCTCTTATAAAGTACTGAAACCCTTATAAAGTACTGAAACCCTTCCTTCTCTTATAAAGTACTGAAACCCTTCCTTCCCTTATAAAGTACTGAAACCCTTCCTTCTCTTATAAAGTACTGAAACCCTTCCTTCCCTTATAAAGTACTGAAACCCTTCCTTCCCTTACAAAGTACTGAAACCCTTCCTTCCCTTATAAAGTACTGAAACCCTTCCTTCCCTTATAAACCCTTCCTTCCCTTATGAAGTACTGAAACCCTTCCTTCCCTTATAAACCCTTCCTTCCCTTATAAAGTACTGAAACCCTTCCTTCCCTTATAAACCATTCCTTCTCTTATAAAGTACTGAAACCCTTCCTTCCCTTATGAAGTACTGAAACCCTTCCCTTATAAACCGTTCCTTCCCTTATAAAGTACTGAAACCCTTCCTTCCCTTATGAAGTACTGAAACCCTTCCTTCCCTTATAAACCCTTCCTTCTCTTATAAAGTACTGAAACCCTTCCTTCCCTTATAAACCCTTCCTTCTCTTATAAAGTACTGAAAGCGTTCCTTCTCTTATAAAGTACTGAAACCCTTCCTTCCCTTATAAAGTACTGAAACCCTTCCTTCCCTTATAAAGTACTGAAACCCTTCCTTCCCTTAGAAACCCTTCCTTCCCTTATAAAGTACTGAAACCCTTCCTTCCCTTATAAACCCTTCCTTCCCTTATAAAGTACTGAAACCCTTCCTTCCCTTATAAACCCTTCCTTCCCTTATAAACCCTTCCTTCCCTTATAAAGTACATAAACCCTTCCTTCCCTTATAAAGTACTGAAACCCTTCCTTCCCTTATAAACCCTTCCTTCCCTTATAAACCCTTCCTTCCCTTATAAACCCTCCTTCCTTTATAAACCCTTCCTTCCCTTATAAAGTACTAAACCCTTCCTTCCCTTATAAACCCTTCCTTCCCTTATAAAGTACTGAAACCCTTCCTTCCCTTATAAACCCTTCCTTCCCTTATAAAGTACAGAAACCCTTCCTTCCCTTATAAACCCTTCCTTCTCTTATAAAGTACTGAAACCCTTCCTTCCCTTATAAACCCTTCCTTCCTTATAAACCCTGAAACCCTTCCTTCCTTATAAACCCTTCCTTCTCTTATAAAGTACTGAAACCCTTCCTTCCCTTATAAACCCTTCCTTCTCTTATAAAGTACTGAAACCCTTCCCTTATAAACCCTTCCTTCTCCTATAAAGTACTGAAACCCTTCCTTCCCTTATAAACCCTTCCTTCCCTTATAAAGTACTGAAACCCTTCCTTCCCTTATAAAGTACTGAAACCCTTCCTTCCCTTATAAAGTACTGAAACCCTTCCTTCCCTTATAAAGTATAAACCCTTCCTTCCCTTATAAACCCTTCCTTCCCTTATAAACTGAAACCCTTCCTTCCCTTATAAACCCTTCCTTCCCTTATAAAGTACTGAAACCCTTCCTTCCCTTATAAACCATTCCTTCTCTTATAAAGTACTGAAACCCTTCCTTCCCTTATAAACTGAAACCCTTCCCTTATAAACTTCCTTCCCTTATAAAGTACTGAAACCCTTCCTTCCCTTATTACTGAAACCCTTCCTTCCTTCCCCTTCCTTCTCTTATAAAGTACTGAAACCCTTCCTTCCCTTATAAACCCTTCCTTCTCTTAAAGTACTAGCCCAGTACTGAAACCCTTCTTATAAAGTACTGAAACCCTTCCTTCCCTTATAAAGTACTGAAACCCTTCCTTCCCTTATAAAACCCTTCCTTCCTTATAAAGTACTGAAACCCTTCCTTCCTTATAAACCCTTCCTTCCCTTATAAGTACCCCTTCCTTCCCTTATAAACCCTTCCTTCCCTTATAAAGTACTGAAACCCTTCCTTCCCTTATAAACCCCTTCCTTCCCCTTATAAACTGAAACCTTCCTTCCCCTTATATAAAGTACTGAAACCCTTCCTTCCCTTATGAAACTGAAACCCTTCCTTCCTTATAAACCCTTCCTTCTCTTATAAAGTACTGAAACCCTTCCTTCCCTTATAAACCCTTCCTTCTTTATAAAGTACCCCTTCTCTTATAAACCCCTTCCTTCCCTTATAAAGTACCCCTTCCTTCCCTTATAAAGTACTGAAACCCTTCCTTCCCTTATAAACCCTTCCTTCCCTTATAAAGTACTGAAACCCTTCCTTCCTTATAAACCCTTCCTTCCCTTATAAACCCCTTCCTTCCCTTATAAACCCTTCCTTCCCTTATAAACCCTTCCTTCCCTTATAAAGTACATAAACCCTTCCTTCCCTTATAAAGTACTGAAACCCTTCCTTCCCTTATAAACCCTTCCTTCCCTTATAAAGTACTGAAACCCTTCCTTCCCTTATAAACCCTTCCTTCCCTTATAAACCCTTCCTTCCCTTATAAACCCTTCCTTCCTTATAAACCCTTCCTTCCCTTATAAAGTACTGAAACCCTTCCTTCCCTTATAAAGTACTGAAACCCTTCCTTCCCTTATAAACCCCTTCCTTCCCTTATAAAGTACTGAAACCTTCCTTCCCTTATAAACCCTTCCTTCCCTTATAAACCCTTCCTTCCCTTATAAACCCTTCCTTCCCTTATAAAGTACTGAAACCCTTCCTTCCCTTATAAACCCTTCCTTCCCTTATAAAGTACTGAAACCCTTCCTTCCCTTATAAACCCTTCCCCGTTCCCTTATAAAGTACTTCCTTCCCTTATAAACCCCTTCCTTCCCTTATAAACCCTTCCTTCCTTATAAAGTAAAACCCTTCCTTCCCTTATAAACCCTTCCTTCCCTTATAAACCCTTCCTTCCTTATAAACCCTTCCTTCTCTTATAAAGTACTGAAACCCTTCCTTCCCCTTCCCTTCCCTTATAAACCCTTCCTTCCCTTATAAAGTACCCCTTCCTTCCCTTATAAACCCTATAAACCCTTCCTTCCCTTATAAACCCTTCCTTCCCTTATAAAGTACTGAAACCCTTCCTTCCCTTATAAACCCTTCCTTCCCTTATAAACCCTTCCTTCCCTTATAAAGTACTGAAACCCTTCCTTCCCTTATAAACCCTTCCTTCCCTTATAAAGTACTGAAACCCCTTCCTTATAAACCCTTCCTTATAAACCCTTCCTTCCCTTATAAACCCTTCCTTCCTTATAAAGTACTGAAACCCTTCCTTCCCTTATAAACCCTATAAACCCTTCCTTCCCTTATAAACCCTTCCTTCCCTTAAACCCTTCCTTCCCTTAAAACACTTCCTTCCCTTATAAAGTACTGAAACCCTTCCTTCCTTATAAACCCTTCCTTCCCTTATAAACCCTTCCTTCCCTTATAAAGTACTGAAACCCTTCCTTCCCTTATAAAAACCCTTCCTTCCCTTATAAACCCCTTCCTTCCTATAAAGTACTGAAACCCTTCCTTCCCTTATAAACCCTTCCTTCCCTTATAAACCCTTCCTTCCCTTATAAACCCTTCCTTCCCTTATAAAGTACCCCTTCCTTATAAACCCTTCTATAAAGTACTGAAACCCTTCCTTCCTTCCTTATAAACCCTTCCTTCCCTTATAAACCCTTCCTTCCCTTATAAACCCTTCCTTCCTTATAAACCCTTCCTTCCTTTCCCTTATAAAGTACTGAAACCCTTCCTTCCCTTATAAACCCTTCCTTCCCCTTTATAAAGTACTGAAACCCTTCCTTCCCTTATAAACCCTTCCTTCCCTTATAAAGTACCCTTCCTTCCCTTATAAACCCTTCCTTCCTTATAAAACCTTCCTTCCCTTATAAACCCTTCCTTCCCCCTTCCTTCCTTATAAAGTACTCCTTCCCTTATAAAGTACTGAAACCCTTCCTTCCCTTATAAACCCTTTCCTTCCCTTACCCTTCCTTCCCTTATAAACACTTCCTTCCCTTATAAAGTACTGAAACCCTTCCTTCCCTTATAAACCCTTCCTTCCCTTATAAACCCTTCCTTCTCTTATAAAGTACTGAAACCCTTCCTTCCCTTATAAACCCTTCCTTCCCTTAACCCTTCCTTCCCTTATAAACCCTTCCTTCCCTTCTAAACCCTTCCTTCCCTTATAAACCCTTCCTTCCCTTATAAAGTACTGAAACCCTTCCTTCCCTTATAAACTACTGAAACCCTTCCTTCCCTTATAAAGTACTGAAACCGTTCCTTCTCTTATAAACCCTTCCTTCCCTTATAAACCCTTCCTTCCCTTATAAAGTACTGAAACCCTTCCTTCCCTTATAAACCCTTCCTTCCCTTATAAAGTACTGAAACCCTTCCTTCCCTTATAAAGTACTGAAACCCTTCCTTCCCTTATAAACCCTTCCTTCCCTTATAAACCCTTCCTTCCCTTATAAAGTACCCTTCCTTCCCTTATAAACCCTTCCTTCCCTTATAAAGTACTGAAACCCTTCCTTCCCTTATAAACCCTTCCTTCCCTTATAAAGTACTGAAACCCTTCCTTCCCTTATAAACCCTTCCTTCTCTTATAAAGTACTGAAACCCTTCCTTCCCTTATAAACCCTTCCTTCCCTTATAAAGTACTGAAACCCTTCCTTCCCTTATAAACCCTTCCTTCCCTTATAAACCCTTCCTTCCCTTATAAACCCTTCCTTCCCTTATAAACCCTTCCTTCCCTTATAAAGTACTGAAACCCTTCCTTCCCTTATAAACCCTTCCTTCCCTTATAAAGTACTGAAACCCTTCCTTCCCTTATAAACCCTTCCTTCCCTTATAAAGTACTGAAACCCTTCCTTCCCTTATAAAGTACTGAAACCCTTCCTTCCCTTATAAACCCTTCCTTCCTTATAAAGTACTGAAACCCTTCCTTCCCTTATAAACCCTTCCTTCCCTTATAAACCCTTCCTTCCCTTATAAACCCTTCCTTCCTTCTCTTATAAAGTACTGAAACCCTTCCTTCCCTTATAAACCCTTCCTTCCCTTATAAAGTACTGAAACCCTTCCTTCCCTTATAAACCCTTCCTTCCCTTATAAACCCTTCCTTCCCTTATAAAGTACTGAAACCCTTCCTTCCTTATAAACCCTTCCTTCCCTTATAAACCCTTCCTTCTCTTATAAACCCTTCCTTCCCTTATAAACCCTTCCTTCCCTTATAAACCCTTCCTTCCCTTATAAACCCCCTTCCCTTATAAAGTACTGAAACCCTTCCTTCCTTATAAACCCTTCTCTTATAAAGTACTGAAACCCTTCCTTCCCTTATAAACCCTTCCTTCCCTTATAAACCCTTCCTTCCCTTATAAACCCTTCCTTCCCTTATAAAGTACTGAAACCCTTCCTTCCCTTATAAACCCTTCCTTCTCTTATAAAGTACTGAAACCCTTCCTTCCCTTATAAACCCTTCCTTCTCTTATAAACCCTTCCTTCCCTTATAAACCCTTCCTTCCCTTATAAACCCTTCCTTCTCTTATAAACCCTTCCTTCCCTTATAAACCCTTCCTTCTCTTATAAAGTACTGAAACCCTTCCTTCCCTTCCCTCTCCTATAAAGTACTGAAACCCTTCCTTCCCTTATAAACCCTTCCTTCCCTTATAAAGTACTGAAACCCTTCCTTCCCTTATAAACCCTTCCTTCCCTTATAAACCCTTCCTTATAAACCCTTCCTTCCTTCCTTCCTTATAAACCCCTTCCTTCCCTTATAAACCCTTCCTTCCCTTATAAAACCCTTCCTTCCTTATAAAAACCCTTCCTTCCTTATAAAGTACCCCTTCCTTCCCTTATAAACCCTTCCTTCTCTTATAAAGTACTGAAACCCTTCCTTCCCTTATAAACCCTTATAAAGTACTGAAACCCTTCCTTCCCTTATAAACCCTTCCTTCCTTATAAACCCTTCCTTCCTTATAAACCCTTCCTTCCTTATAAAGTACTGAAACCCTTCCTTCCTTATAAACCCTTCCTTCCTTATAAAGTATTGAAACCCTTCCTTCCCTTATAAACCCTTCCTTCCCTTATAAAGTACTGAAACCCTTCCTTCCCTTATAAACCCTTCCTTCCCTTATAAACCCTTCCTTCCCTTATAAACCCTTCCCTTACTGAAACCCTTCTTATAAACCCTTCCTTCCCTTATAAACCCTTCCTTCCTTCCTTATAAACCCTTCCTTCCTTATAAACCCTTCCTTCTTATAAAGTACTGAAACCCTTCCTTCCCTTATAAACCCTTCCTTCCTTATAAACCCCTTCCTTCCCTTATAAACCCTTCCTTCCCTTATAAACCCTTCCTTCCCTTATAAACCCTTCCTTCCCTTATAAACCCTTCCTTCCCTTATAAACCCTTCCTTCCCTTATAAAGTACTGAAACCCTTCCTTCCCTTATAAACCCTTCCTTCCCTTATAAACCCTTCCTTCCCTTCTAAACCCTTCCTTCCCTTCTAAACCCTTCCTTCCCTTATAAACACTTCCTTCCCTTATAAAGTACTGAAACCCTTCCTTCCCTTATAAACCCTTCCTTCCCGTATAAACCCTTCCTTCTCTTATAAAGTACTGAAACCCTTCCTTCCCTTATAAACCCTTCCTTCCCTTATAAAGTACTGAAACCCTTCCTTCCCTTATAAACCCTTCCTTCCCTTCCTTCCCTTATAAAGTACTGAAACCGTTCCTTCTCTTATAAACCCTTCCTTCCCTTATAAACCCTTCCTTCCCTTATAAAGTAATAAACCCTTCCTTCCCTTATAAAAACCCTTCCTTCCTTATAAACCCTTCCTTCCCTTATAAAGTTATAAACCCTTCCTTCCCTTATAAACCCTTCCTTCCCTTATAAACCCTTCCTTCCCTTATAAACCCCCTTCCTTCCCTTATAAACCCTTCCTTCCCTTATAAAGTACTGAAACCCTTCCTTCCTTATAAACCCTTCCTTCTCCTTATAAAGTACTCAAACCCTTCCTTCCCTTATAAACCCTTCCTTCCCTTATAAACCCTTCCTTCCTTATAAACCCTTCCTTCCCCTTATAAACCCTTCCTTCCCTTATAAACCCCCTTCCTTCCCTTATAAACCCTTATAAACCCTTCCTTCCCTTATAAACCCTTCCTTCCCTTATAAAGTACTGAAACCCTTCCTTCCCTTTATAAACCCTTCCTTCCTTATAAAGTACTGAAACCCTTCCTTCCTTATAAACCCTTCCTTCCCCTTATAAAGTATAAACCCTTCCTTCCTTATAAACCCTTCCTTCCCTATAAACCCTTCCTTCCCTTATAAACCCTTCCTTCCCTTATAAACCCTTCCTTCCCTTATAAAGTACTGAAACCCTTCCTTCCCTTATAAACCCTTCCTTCCCTTATAAAGTACTGAAACCCTTCCTTCCCTTATAAACCCTTCCTTCCCTTATAAACCCTTCCTTCCCTTATAAACCCTTCCTTCCCTCCCTTCCTTCCCTTATTCCTTCCTTATAAACCCTTCCTTCTTATAAAGTACTGAAACCCTTCCTTCCCTTATAAACCCTTCCTTCCCTTATAAACCCTTCCTTCCCTTATAAACCCTTCCTTCCCTTATAAACCCTTCCTTCCCTTATAAAGTACTGAAACCCTTCCTTCCCTTATAAACCCTTCCTTCCCTTATAAACCCTTCCTTCCCTTATAAACCCTTCCTTCCCTTATAAAGTACTGAAACCCTTCCTTCCCTTATAAACCCTTCCTTCCCTTATAAACCACATAAACCCTTCCTTCCCTTATAAACCCTTCCTTCCCTTATAAACCCTTCCTTCTCTTATAAACCCTTCCTTCCCTTATAAACCCTTCCTTCCTTATAAAGTATAAACCCTTCCTTCCCTTTCCTTCCCTTATAAACCATTCCTTCCCTTATAAACCCTTCCTTCCCTTATAAACCCTTCCTTCCCTTATAAAGTACCCCTTCCTTCCCTTATAAACCCTTCCTTCCCTTATAAACCCTTCCTTCCCTTATAAACCCTTCCTTCTCTTATAAACCCTTCCTTCCCTTATAAACCCTTCCTTCCCTTATAAACCCTTCCTTCCCTTATAAACCCTTCCTTCCCTTATAAACCCTACCCTTCTAAACCCTTCCTTCCCTTATAAACCTTCCTTCCCTTATAAACCCTTCCTTCCCTTATAAACCCTTCCTTCCCGTATAAACCCTTCCTTCCTTATAAACCCTTCCTTCCTTATAAACCCTTCCTTCCTTATAAACCCTTCCTTCCTTATAACCCTTCCTTCCCTTATAAACTCTTCCTTCCCTTATAAAGTACTGAAACCCTTCCCTCCCTTATAAACCCTTCCTTCCCTTATAAACCCTTCCTTCCCTTATAAACCCTTCCTTCCCTTATAAACCCTTCCTTCCTTATAAACCCTTCCTTCCCTTATAAACCCTTCCTTCCCTTATAAACCCTTCCTTCCCTTATAAACCATTCCTTCCTTCCCTTATAAAGTACTGAAACCCTTCCTTCCCTTATAAACCCTTCCTTCCCTTATAAAGTACTGAAACCCTTCCTTCCCTTATAAACCCTTCCTTCTTCCCTTCCTTCCCTTATAAAGTACTGAAACCCTTCCTTCCCTTATAAAGTATAAACCCTTCCTTCCCTTATAAAGTACTGAAACCCTTCCTTCCCTTATAAACCCTTCCTTCTTCTGAAACCCTTCCTTCCCTTATAAACCCTTCCTTCCCTTATAAACCCTTCCTTCCCTTATAAACCCTTCCTTCCCTTAAAACCCTTCCTTCCCTTATAAACCCTTCCTTCCCTTATAAAGTACCTTCCTTATAAACCCTTCCTTCCCTTATAAACCCTTCCTTCCCTTATAACTGAAACCCTTCCTTCCCTTATAAACCCTTCCTTCCTTATAAAGTACTGAAACCCTTCCTTCCCTTATAAACCTTCCTTCCCTTATAAAGTACTGAAACCCTTCCTTCCTTCCCTATAAACCCTTCCTTCCCTTATAAACCCTTCCTTCCCTTATAAAGTACTGAAAACCTTCCTTCCCTTAAACCCTTCCTTCCCTTATAAACCCTTCCTTCCCTTATAAACTGAAACCCTTCCTTCCTTCCCTTATAAACCCTACTGAAACCCTTCCTTCCCTTATAAAGTACTGAAACCCTTCCTTCCTTATAAACCCTTCCTTCCTTATAAACCCTTCCTTCCCTTATAAACCCTTCCTTCCCTTATAAAGTACCCTTCCTTCCCTTATAAACCCCTTCCTTCCCTTATAAACCCTTCCTTCCCTTATAAAGTACTGAAACCCTTCCTTCCTTATAAACCCTTCCTTCCTTATAAAACCCTTCTGAAACCCTTCCTTCCCTTATAAACCCTTCCTTCCCTTATAAACCCTTCCTTCCCTTATAAACCCTTCCTTCCTTATAAACTACTGAAACCTTCCTTCCTTATAAAGTACTGAAACCCTTCCTTCCCCTTATAAACCCTTCCTTCCCTTATAATACCCCTTCCTTCCCTTATAAAGTACTGAAACCCTTCCTTCCCTTATAAACCCTTCCTTCCCTTATAAAGTACTGAAACCCTTCCTTCCCTTAAACCCTAAACCCTTCCTTCCCTTATAAACCCTTCCTTCCCTTATAAAGTCCTTCCCTTATAAACCCTTCCTTCTCTTATAAACCTGATAACCCTTCCTTCCCCCTATAAAGTACCCTTCCTTCCCTTATAAACCCTTCCTTCCCTTATAAAGTACTGAAACCCTTCCTTCCTTATAAACCCTTCCTTCCCTTATAAAAACCCTTCTGAAACCCTTCCTTCCCTTATAAAGTACTGAAACCCTTCCTTCCCTTATAAACCCTTCCTTCCCTTATAAAACCCTTCCTTCCCTTATAAAGTACTGAAACCCTTCCTTATAAACCCTTCCTTCCCTTATAAAGTACTGAAACCCTTCCTTCCTTATAAAGTAAACCCTTCCTTCCTTATAAACCCTTCCTTCCCTTATAAAAACCCTTCCTTCCCTTATAAACCCTTCCTTCCCTTATAAAGTACTGAAACCCTTCCTTATAAACCCTTCCTTCCCTTATAAAGTATAAACCCTTTCCTTATAAACCCTTCTAAAAGTTCTTCCCTTATAAAGTACTGAAACCCTTCCTTCCCTTATAAACCCTTCCTTCCCTTATAAAGTACTGAAACCCTTCCTTCCCTTCCTTCCCTTATAAAGTACTGAAACCCTTCCTTCCTTATAAAGTACTAAACCCTTCCTTCTCTTAAACCCTTCCTTCCCTTATAAAGTACTGAAACCCTTCCTTCCCTTATATATAAAGTACTGAAACCCTTCCTTCCCTTATAAAGTACCCTTCCTTCCCTTATAAACCCTTCCTTCCCTTATAAAAACCCTTCCTTCTCTTAGAAACCCTTCCTTCCCTTATAAACCCTTCCTTCCCTTATAAACCCTTCCTTCCCTTATAAAGTACTGAAACCCTTCCTTCCCTTATAAACCCTTCCTTCCCTTATAAAGTACTGAAACCCTTCGTTCTCTTATAAAGTACTGAAACCCAGCCCAGTTCTTCTGAACTGGACATTGCCCACCCCCTGACTATTATTTCTACCCCAAAACAAAAAATTATAATCTGCAGCGTCACAGAATATATATATTATAATAATATATATAATATAATATATTTTAGTCATCTTCTTGTAATTTACAGTGATTTAATAAGACGTACTAGACTATTGGTATTCAACAAATAACTTGTTACATCTAACATGTCCAAGCAGGAATAAATGATTCAAAATATGATTTATATACAACCTAATCCAGGGACAGTTTGGGTTGTTTATCAATATGTTTTATATACAACCTAATCCAGGGACAGTTGTTTATCAATATGTTTTATATACAACCTAATCCAGGGACAGTTGTTTATCAATATGTTTTATATACAACCTAATCCAGGGACAGTTGTTTATCAATATGTTTTATATACAACCTAATCCAGGGACAGTTGTTTATCCATTTTTTTTTTTTTGTTCAATAGAGATGAATTTGGAATTTTTTCTTTATGTTCACAAATATTATATAATATATACACATAATATAATAATATAATATAATTATATTGGTGCTAATTCACCACCTGAAGATTGTGGAAACACAAAACACATTAGCGATATCGCTAACGCTAAATAGAACACATCTGCTCGTAGCAGATCTAACCTCATCTAAAAACTAAACTTGTAACGAGGCCGCGGCTTTTGTGGAGCGATGGGTAACGATGCTTCGTGGGTGTCTGTGGTTGAGGTGTGCAGAGGGTCCCTGGTTCGAGCGAGGCGAGTATGGGGGCGAGGGGACGGTCTAAAGTTATACTGTTACATTGACCCGGATCACTGGTTGCTGCGGAAAAGGAGGAGGTCAAAATGTGAGTGTAACGGATGTGAAACGGCTAGCTAGTTAGCGGTGGTGCGTTTCAATCGGTGACGTCCCTCGCTCTGAGGCCTTGAAGTAGTGGTTCCCCGATGCTTCGTGGGTGTCAGTTGTCTATGAGTGCAGAGGGTCCCTGGTTCGGGCGAGGCCGAAGGCCGATGCACAATTTTGCGCGCTCCGTATTTCAATATCTTGATTGTAAAACAGTGTTGTTTGAGCTCAATAATGATCATTGACAAAAAACGACATAATAGCTATGGGAAGCAGGGTAGTCTAGTGGTTAGAGTGTAGAGGAGGCAGGGTAGTCTAGTGGTTAGAGTGTAGAGGTGGCAGGTAGCCTAGTGGTTAGAGTGTAGAGGTGACAGGTAGCCTAGTGGTTAGAGTGTAGAGGTGGCAGGTAGCCTAGTGGTTAGAGTGTAGAGGTGGCAGGGTAGCCTAGTGGTTAGAGTGTAGAGGTGGCAGGTAGCCTAGTGGTTAGAGTGTAGAGGAGGCAGGTAGCCTAGTGGTTAGAGTGTAGAGGTGGCAGGTAGTCTAGTGGTTAGAGTGTAGAGGAGGCAGGTAGTCTAGTGGTTAGAGTGTAGAGGTGGCAGGTAGCCTAGTGGTTAGAGTGTAGAGGTGGCAGGTAGCCTAGTGGTTAGAGTGTAGAGGTGGCAGGTAGTCTAGTGGTTAGAGTGTAGAGGTGGCAGGTAGTCTAGTGGTTAGAGTGTAGAGGAGGCAGGTAGCCTAGTGGTTAGAGTGTAGAGGTGGCAGGTAGTCTAGTGGTTAGAGTGAAGGGTCGGCAGGTAGCCTAGTGGTTAGAGTGTAGAGGTGGCAGGTAGCCTAGTGGTTAGAGTGTAGAGGTGGCAGGTAGTCTAGTGGTTAGAGTGTAGAGGTGGCAGGTAGTCTAGTGGTTAGAGTGTAGAGGAGGCAGGTAGTCTAGTGGTTAGAGTGTAGAGGAGGCAGGTAGCCTAGTGGTTAGAGTGTAGAGGTGGCAGGTAGTCTAGTGGTTAGAGTGTAGAGGAGGCAGGTAGTCTAGTGGTTAGAGTGTAGAGGAGGCAGGTAGCCTAGTGGTTAGAGTGTAGAGGAGGCAGGTAGTCTAGTGGTTAGAGTGTAGAGGAGGCAGGTAGCCTAGTGGTTAGAGTGTAGAGGTGGCAGGTAGCCTAGTGGTTAGAGTGTAGAGATGGCAGGTAGCCTAGTGGTTAGAGTGTAGAGGAGGCAGGTAGTCTAGTGGTTAGAGTGTAGAGGAGGCAGGTAGCCTAGTGGTTAGAGTGTAGAGGAGGCAGGTAGCCTAGTGGTTAGAGTGTAGAGGAGGCAGGTAGTCTAGTGGTTAGAGTGTAGAGGAGGCAGGTAGTCTAGTGGTTAGAGTGTAGAGGAGGCAGGTAGCCTAGTGGTTAGAGTGTAGAGGTGGCAGGTAGCCTAGTGGTTAGAGGGGGAGGCAGGTAGCCTAGTGGTTAGAGGGGGGAGGCAGGTAGCCTAGTGGTTAGAGTGTAGAGGTGGCAGGTAGCCTAGTGGTTAGAGTGTAGAGGTGGCAGGGTAGCCTAGTGGTTAGAGTGTAGAGGAGGTAGGGTAGCCTAGTGGTTAGAGTGTAGAGGAGGCAGGTAGCCTAGTGGTTAGAGTGTAGAGGTGGCAGGTAGCCTAGTGGTTAGAGTGTAGAGGTGGCAGGTAGCCTAGTGGTTAGAGTGTAGAGGTGGCAGGTAGCCTAGTGGTTAGAGTGTAGAGGAGGCAGGTAGCCTAGTGGTTAGAGTGTAGAGGAGGCAGGTAGCCTAGTGGTTAGAGTGTAGAGGTGGCAGGTAGTCTAGTGGTTAGAGTGTAGAGGTGGCAGGTAGTCTAGTGGTTAGAGTGTAGAGGTGGCAGGTAGCCTAGTGGTTAGAGTGTAGAGGTGGCAGGTAGCCTAGTGGTTAGAGTGTAGAGGTGGCAGGTAGCCTAGTGGTTAGAGTGTAGAGGAGGCAGGTAGCCTAGTGGTTAGAGTGTAGAGGAGGCAGGTAGCCTAGTGGTTAGAGTGTAGAGGAGGCAGGTAGCCTAGTGGTTAGAGTGTAGAGGAGGCAGGTAGCCTAGTGGTTAGAGTGTTGGACTAGTAACCGCAAGGTTGAAAGTTCAAACCCCAGAGCTGACAAGGTACAAATCTGTCGTTCTGCCCCTGAACAGGCATTTAACCCACTGTTCCTAGGCCATCATTGAAAATAAGAATTTGTTCTTAACTGACTTGCCTAGTTAAATAAAGGTATAAAAAAAAGCTGCTTAAAGGGATTCTCTGGTACTTCTTAGCCAGCAGTTCTGAAAGTAAGAGCTCAAGAGACTAAAGTAGTCCCCCCAAAAAATGCATATAACACCACGTCATTTCTCTCTCTCTCTCTGTCTCTCTCTCTCTCTCTCTCGCTCTAGCTGTCACTCAAATGGAGAGGGGTTGGAACACAAATTGTTATAGGGGGATGGCCCACGTGGTGGGGAAATGTAGTGGAAAAAGGAGACAGCTGGGATCCCCCTCTTTTTAACCAAGGCCAATAAAACTGCTGTTTAAAGCTGCTGATTGAGTTGTTGTGCTTTGACTGCTTGTCCTAATGCATCTTTCACTCAGGTTGTCATGGTTTCAACTGTCACCAGAGGACAGCAGAGACTGTCCTAGAGACATTAAGGACACTCAGGTTGTCATGGTTTCAACTGTCACCAGAGGACAGCAGAGACCGTCCTAGAGACATTAAGGACACTTAGGTTGTCATGGTTCCACCTGTCACCAGAGGACAGCAGAGACCGTCCTAGAGACATTAAAGACACTTAGGTTGTCATGGTTCCACCTGTCACCAGAGGACAGCAGAGACCGTCCTAGAGACATTAAGGACACTTAGGTTGTCATGGTTCCACCTGTCACCAGAGGACAGCAGAGACCGTCCTAGAGACATTAAGGACACTTAGATTGTCATGGTTCCACCTGTCACCAGAGGACAGCAGAGACCGTCCTAGAGACATTAACCACACTCAGGTGTGTCCTATTTAGTCATTATGGTGTCACTGTTAAAAGTGGTGTGTTTTCTGTTGTCCTTTGCGGGGCCCTCCCCACGGCCCTCTCCACGGCCCACCTAAAGGCCCTCCCCACGGCCCTCTCCACGGCCCTGTCCAAGGCCCTCCCCACGGCCTTCCCCACGGCCCTCTCCACAGTCCACCCCACAGCCCCCTCCACGGCCCTCCCCAAGGCCCTCCCCAAGGCCCTCCCCAAGGCCCTCCTAACGGCCCTCTCCACGGCCCTCCCCAAGGCCCTCCCCAAGGCCCTCCTAACGGCCCTCTCCACAGCCCTCCCCACGGCCCTCCCCAAGGCCCTCCCCACGGCCCTCCCCAAGGCCCTCCTAACGGCCCTCCCCACGGCCCTCTCCACGGCCCTCCCCAAGGCCCTCCTAACGGCCCTCCCCACGGCCCTCTCCACGGCCCTCCCCAAGGCCCTCCTAACGGCCCTCTCCACGGTCCTCCCCAAGGCCCTCCTAACGGCCCTCTCCACGGTCCTCCCTACGGCCCTCCTCACTGCCCTCGACCAGGTAAATAGATCAACTATTCTTCTTCTATGGTATTTCTATTCACTACTTGTTTTGTTGTAAGAGGAAAAGGTGGACTGTTCCAGCATCTTGAAATATGTTTTCATGTTTCATTAATTACTACAGCAGAAACACTCCTACACAACCAGTCCCCTGTGTGTGTGTGTGTGTGTGTGTGTGTGTGTGTGTGTGTGTTGTGTGTGTGTGTGTGTGTGTGTGTGTGTGTGTGTGTGTGTGAGACCAGCCCCCTGTTTGTGTGTGTGTGACCAGCCCCCTGTGTGTGTGTGTGTGTGTGTGTGTGTGTGTGTGTGTGTGTGTGTGTGTGTGTGTGTGTGTGTGTGTGTGTGTGTGTGTGTGTGTGTGTGTGACCAGACCCCTGTACCCAGCAGGTGGACACCTATTACCATGTTATTTATTACTGTAACCACACAACCTCAGCAACACATGGACACTGTCAAGGAGGCTGATGGATGGGTTTACTAATGTACAGAACAAACTAAAACCAATAGTCATAGAGGGGAGGGACTGCTGAATAGGGGGAAAAAGGGAAGAGAGCGGGAGTGTGGGAGAGAGAGAAATGGGAGGTTGGGGAGAGAGAGAGAGACAGACAGACAGAGAAAGAGACGGAGAGAGAGGGAGAGAAAGGGAGAGAGAGAGAAAGAAGAGAGACAGAGAAAGGGAGAGAGAGTGAGAGAAAGGGAGAGAGAGAGAGATAGAGAAAGAGAGAGAGAGAGAAAGGGAGAGAGAGATAGAGAGAGAGAGAGAGACAGAGAAAGGGAGAGAGAGATAGAGAGAGAGACAGAGAGAGATAGAGAGAGTGCGCTCTGCGTCTGTAGGTGCCTCTGTGGTCTAATTCATCTTGGGCAGCAAGGCCCAGTGACTTATTAGGAGACCAATATACAGGAAGCATAATCTTACTATCTGAAGAGCTGTTTACCGCCTGGATGGAACCTACAGCTTATTGTGTAGCATTTCTCAACCTCTTCTGCTATGCATAAAACTACCCCTTTAGAATGTATTAAATAGATAGCATCTGAGGGATTCATGTTGAGCGGTTCTGCAACATCCCAGGGAACGGGTGCCAGTCCACAGACCAGAGGCTTAAAGGAACCACTGATCTCAGTACTGAACTTACGATTTTGTGCCAGGGTAACAAGATGTGACTGCTATTGTCTACCTGGCAGCACACAGTTAATGAGTGAATAAGTATCTTTATCTTTCTAGGGGGAATAAATTAACTAATTCAAAAGTCTAGGTCCCGACTGGATGTTAATCAAGAGGAGGATCTGGACACTGGTCCAAGATGTCCTCTAGTGGATCAATACAGAACCCTGCAGAGCAGTAACCTAGTGGACCAATACAGAACCCTGCAGGAGTAGTAAACTAGTGGACCAATACAGAACCCTGCAGAGCAGTAACCTAGTGGACCAATACAGAACCCTGCAGCCAGGAGCAGTAACCTAGTGGACCAATACAGAACCCTGCAGCCAGGAGCAGTAAACTAGTGGACCAATACAGAACCCTACAGGAGTAGTAACCTAGTGGACCAATACAGAACCCTGCAGGAGTAGTAACCTAGTGGACCAATACAGAACCCTGCAGCCAGGAGCAGTAAACTAGTGGACCAATACAGAACCCTGCAGCCAGGAGCAGTAAACTAGTGGACCAATACAGAACCCTGCAGGAGCAGAAACATAGTGGACCAATACAGAACCCTGCAGAGTAGTAAACTAGTGGACCAATACAGAACCCTACAGCCAGGAGCAGTAAACTAGTGGACCAATACAGAACCCTACAGGAGCAGTAAACTAGTGGACCAATACAGAACCCTACAGGAGTAGTAAACTAGTGGACCAATACAGAACCCTACAGGAGTAGTAACCTAGTGGACCAATACAGAACCCTGCAGGAGTAGTAACCTAGTGGACCAATACAGAACCCTCCAGCCAGGAGTAGTAACCTAGTGGACCAATACAGAACCCTGCAGAGCAGTAACCAAGTGGACCAATACAGAACCCTGCAGCCAGGAGTAGTAACCTAGTGGACCAATACAGAACCCTGCAGAGCAGTAAACTAGTGGACCAATACAGAACCCTGCAGAGCAGTAACCTAGTGGACCAATACAGAACCCTGCAGCCAGGAGCAGTAAACTAGTGGACCAATACAGAACCCTGCAGAGCAGTAACCTAGTGGACCAATACAGAACCCTGCAGGAGCAGTAAACTAGTGGACCAATACAGAACCCTGCAGCCAGGAGTAGTAACCTAGTGGACCAATACAGAACCCTGCAGGAGTAGTAACCTAGTGGACCAATACAGAACCCTGCAGGAGTAGTAACCTAGTGGACCAATACAGAACCCGGCAGAGCAGTAAACTAGTGGACCAATACAGAACCCTGCAGAGCAGTAAACTAGTGGACCAATACAGAACCCTGCAGGAGTAGTAAACTAGTGGACCAATACAGAACCCTGCAGGAGCAGTAACCTAGTGGACCAATACAGAACCCTACAGCCAGGAGTAGTAAACTAGTGGACCAATACAGAACCCTGCAGCCAGGAGTAGTAAACTAGTGGTCCAATACAGAACCCTGCAGAGCAGTAAACTAGTGGACCAATACAGAACCCTGCAGGAGTAGTAAACTAGTGGACCAATACAGAACCCTGCAGGAGCAGTAACCTAGTGGACCAATACAGAACCCTACAGCCAGGAGTAGTAAACTAGTGGACCAATACAGAACCCTGCAGCCAGGAGTAGTAAACTAGTGGTCCAATACAGAACCCTGCAGGAGCAGTAAACTAGTGGACCAATACAGAACCCTGCAGGAGCAGTAACCTAGTGGACCAATACAGAACCCTGCAGGAGTAGTAACCTAGTGGACCAATACAGAACCCTGCAGGAGTAGTAAACTACTGGACCAATACAGAACCCTGCAGCCAGGAGTAGTAAACTAGTGGACCAATACAGAACCCTGCAGAGCAGTAACCTAGTTGACCAATACAGAACCCTGCAGCCAGGAGTAGTAACCTAGTGGACCAATACAGAACCCTGCAGGAGTAGTAACCTAGTGGACCAATACAGAACCCTGCAGCCAGGAGTAGTAACCTAGTGGACCAATACAGAACCCTGCAGAGCAGTAACCTAGTGGACCAATACAGGACCCTGCAGCCAGGAGTAGTAACCTAGTGGACCAATACAGAACCCTGCAGAGCAGTAAACTAGTGGACCAATACAGAACCCTGCAGAGCAGTAACCTAGTGGACCAATACAGAACCCTGCAGCCAGGAGTAGTAACCTAGTGGACCAATACAGAACCCTGCAGGAGTAGTAACCTAGTGGACCAATACAGAACCCTGCAGGAGTAGTAAACTAGTGGACCAATACAGAACCCTACAGCCAGGAGCAGTAAACTAGTGGACCAATACAGAACCCTACAGGAGCAGTAAACTAGTGGACCAATACAGAACCCTACAGGAGTAGTAAACTAGTGGACCAATACAGAACCCTACAGGAGTAGTAACCTAGTGGACCAATACAGAACCCTGCAGGAGTAGTAACCTAGTGGACCAATACAGAACCCTCCAGCCAGGAGTAGTAACCTAGTGGACCAATACAGAACCCTGCAGAGCAGTAACCAAGTGGACCAATACAGAACCCTGCAGCCAGGAGTAGTAACCTAGTGGACCAATACAGAACCCTGCAGAGCAGTAAACTAGTGGACCAATACAGAACCCTGCAGAGCAGTAACCTAGTGGACCAATACAGAACCCTGCAGCCAGGAGCAGTAAACTAGTGGACCAATACAGAACCCTGCAGAGCAGTAACCTAGTGGACCAATACAGAACCCTGCAGGAGCAGTAAACTAGTGGACCAATACAGAACCCTGCAGCCAGGAGTAGTAACCTAGTGGACCAATACAGAACCCTGCAGGAGTAGTAACCTAGTGGACCAATACAGAACCCTGCAGGAGTAGTAACCTAGTGGACCAATACAGAACCCGGCAGAGCAGTAAACTAGTGGACCAATACAGAACCCTGCAGAGCAGTAAACTAGTGGACCAATACAGAACCCTGCAGGAGTAGTAAACTAGTGGACCAATACAGAACCCTGCAGGAGCAGTAACCTAGTGGACCAATACAGAACCCTACAGCCAGGAGTAGTAAACTAGTGGACCAATACAGAACCCTGCAGCCAGGAGTAGTAAACTAGTGGTCCAATACAGAACCCTGCAGAGCAGTAAACTAGTGGACCAATACAGAACCCTGCAGGAGTAGTAAACTAGTGGACCAATACAGAACCCTGCAGGAGCAGTAACCTAGTGGACCAATACAGAACCCTACAGCCAGGAGTAGTAAACTAGTGGACCAATACAGAACCCTGCAGCCAGGAGTAGTAAACTAGTGGTCCAATACAGAACCCTGCAGGAGCAGTAAACTAGTGGACCAATACAGAACCCTGCAGGAGCAGTAACCTAGTGGACCAATACAGAACCCTGCAGGAGTAGTAACCTAGTGGACCAATACAGAACCCTGCAGGAGTAGTAAACTACTGGACCAATACAGAACCCTGCAGCCAGGAGTAGTAAACTAGTGGACCAATACAGAACCCTGCAGAGCAGTAACCTAGTTGACCAATACAGAACCCTGCAGCCAGGAGTAGTAACCTAGTGGACCAATACAGAACCCTGCAGGAGTAGTAACCTAGTGGACCAATACAGAACCCTGCAGCCAGGAGTAGTAACCTAGTGGACCAATACAGAACCCTGCAGAGCAGTAACCTAGTGGACCAATACAGGACCCTGCAGCCAGGAGTAGTAACCTAGTGGACCAATACAGAACCCTGCAGAGCAGTAAACTAGTGGACCAATACAGAACCCTGCAGAGCAGTAACCTAGTGGACCAATACAGAACCCTGCAGCCAGGAGTAGTAACCTAGTGGACCAATACAGAACCCTGCAGGAGTAGTAACCTAGTGGACCAATACAGAACCCTGCAGGAGTAGTAACCTAGTGGACCAATACAGAACCCTGCAGAGCAGTAAACTAGTGGACCAATACAGAACCCTGCAGAGCAGTAAACTAGTGGACCAATACAGAACCCTGCAGGAGTAGTAACCTAGTGGACCAATACAGAACCCTGCAGAGCAGTAAACTAGTGGACCAATACAGAACCCTGCAGAGCAGTAAACTAGTGGACCAATACAGAACCCTGCAGAGCAGTAAACTAGTGGACCAATACAGAACCCTGCAGAGCAGTAAACTAGTGGACCAATACAGAACCCTGCAGGAGTAGTAACCTAGTGGACCAATACAGAACCCTGCAGGAGCAGTAAACTAGTGGACCAATATAGAACCCTGCAGAGCAGTAAACTAGTGGACCAATACAGAACCCTGCAGAGCAGTAAACTAGTGGACCAATACAGAACCCTGCAGAGCAGTAACCTAGTGGACCAATACAGAACCCTGCAGCCAGGAGTAGTAACCTAGTGGACCAATACAGAACCCTGCAGGAGTAGTAACCTAGTGGACCAATACAGAACCCTGCAGGAGCAGTAAACTAGTGGACCAATACAGAACCCTGCAGCCAGGAGTAGTAAACTAGTGGACCAATACAGAACCCTGCAGGAGTAGTAACCTAGTGGACCAATACAGAACCTGCAGGAGTAGTAAACTAGTGGACCAATACAGAATCCTACAGGAGCAGTAAACTAGTGGACCAATACAGAACCCTGCAGGAGCAGTAAACTAGTGGACCAATACAGAACCCTGCAGCCAGGAGCAGTAAACTAGTGGACCAATACAGAACCCTGCAGGAGCAGTAAACTAGTGGACCAATACAGAACCCTACAGGAGCAGTAAACTAGTGGACCAATACAGAACCCTGCAGCCAGGAGCAGTAAACTAGTGGACCAATACAGAACCCTGCAGAGTAGTAAACTAGTGGACCAATACAGAACCCTGCAGCCAGGAGCAGTAAACTAGTGGACCAATACAGAACCCTGAAGGAGCAGTAACCTAGTGGACCAATACAGAACCCTGCAGCCAGGAGCAGTAAACTAGTGGACCAATACAGAACCCTACAGGAGTAGTAAACTAGTGGACCAATACAGAACCCTGCAGCCAGGAGCAGTAACCTAGTGGACCAATACAGAACCCTGCAGGAGTAGTAACCTAGTGGACCAATACAGAACCCTGCAGGAGTAGTAACCTAGTGGACCAATACAGAACCCTGCAGGAGTAGTAAACTAGCGGACCAATACAGAACCCTGCAGGAGCAGTAACCTAGTGGACCAATACAGAACCCTGCAGCCAGGAGCAGTAAACTAGTGGACCAATACAGAACCCTGCAGCCAGGAGTAGTAAACTAGTGGACCAATACAGAACCCTGCAGCCAGGAGTAGTAAACTAGTGGACCAATACAGAACCCTACAGCCAGGAGTAGTAAACTAGTGGACCAATACAGAACCCTGCAGAGTAGTAAACTAGTGGACCAATACAGAACCCTGCAGCCAGGAGCAGTAAACTAGTGGACCAATACAGAACCCTGCAGGAGCAGTAACCTAGTGGACCAATACAGAACCCTGCAGGAGTAGTAACCTAGTGGACCAATACAGAACCCTGCAGGAGTAGTAAACTACTGGACCAATACAGAACCCTGCAGCCAGGAGTAGTAAACTAGTGGACCAATACAGAACCCTGCAGAGCAGTAACCTAGTTGACCAATACAGAACCCTGCAGCCAGGAGTAGTAACCTAGTGGACCAATACAGAACCCTGCAGGAGTAGTAACCTAGTGGACCAATACAGAACCCTGCAGCCAGGAGTAGTAACCTAGTGGACCAATACAGAACCCTGCAGAGCAGTAACCTAGTGGACCAATACAGGACCCTGCAGCCAGGAGTAGTAACCTAGTGGACCAATACAGAACCCTGCAGAGCAGTAAACTAGTGGACCAATACAGAACCCTGCAGAGCAGTAACCTAGTGGACCAATACAGAACCCTGCAGCCAGGAGTAGTAACCTAGTGGACCAATACAGAACCCTGCAGGAGTAGTAACCTAGTGGACCAATACAGAACCCTGCAGGAGTAGTAACCTAGTGGACCAATACAGAACCCTGCAGAGCAGTAAACTAGTGGACCAATACAGAACCCTGCAGAGCAGTAAACTAGTGGACCAATACAGAACCCTGCAGGAGTAGTAACCTAGTGGACCAATACAGAACCCTGCAGAGCAGTAAACTAGTGGACCAATACAGAACCCTGCAGAGCAGTAAACTAGTGGACCAATACAGAACCCTGCAGAGCAGTAAACTAGTGGACCAATACAGAACCCTGCAGAGCAGTAAACTAGTGGACCAATACAGAACCCTGCAGGAGTAGTAACCTAGTGGACCAATACAGAACCCTGCAGGAGCAGTAAATTAGTGGACCAATATAGAACCCTGCAGAGCAGTAAACTAGTGGACCAATACAGAACCCTGCAGAGCAGTAAACTAGTGGACCAATACAGAACCCTGCAGAGCAGTAACCTAGTGGACCAATACAGAACCCTGCAGCCAGGAGTAGTAACCTAGTGGACCAATACAGAACCCTGCAGGAGTAGTAACCTAGTGGACCAATACAGAACCCTGCAGGAGCAGTAAACTAGTGGACCAATACAGAACCCTGCAGCCAGGAGTAGTAAACTAGTGGACCAATACAGAACCCTGCAGGAGTAGTAACCTAGTGGACCAATACAGAACCTGCAGGAGTAGTAAACTAGTGGACCAATACAGAACCCTACAGGAGCAGTAAACTAGTGGACCAATACAGAACCCTGCAGGAGCAGTAAACTAGTGGACCAATACAGAACCCTGCAGCCAGGAGCAGTAAACTAGTGGACCAATACAGAACCCTGCAGGAGCAGTAAACTAGTGGACCAATACAGAACCCTACAGGAGCAGTAAACTAGTGGACCAATACAGAACCCTGCAGCCAGGAGCAGTAAACTAGTGGACCAATACAGAACCCTGCAGAGTAGTAAACTAGTGGACCAATACAGAACCCTGCAGCCAGGAGCAGTAAACTAGTGGACCAATACAGAACCCTGCAGGAGCAGTAACCTAGTGGACCAATACAGAACCCTGCAGCCAGGAGCAGTAAACTAGTGGACCAATACAGAACCCTACAGGAGTAGTAAACTAGTGGACCAATACAGAACCCTGCAGCCAGGAGCAGTAACCTAGTGGACCAATACAGAACCCTGCAGGAGTAGTAACCTAGTGGACCAATACAGAACCCTGCAGGAGTAGTAACCTAGTGGACCAATACAGAACCCTGCAGGAGTAGTAAACTAGCGGACCAATACAGAACCCTGCAGGAGCAGTAACCTAGTGGACCAATACAGAACCCTGCAGCCAGGAGCAGTAAACTAGTGGACCAATACAGAACCCTGCAGCCAGGAGTAGTAAACTAGTGGACCAATACAGAACCCTGCAGCCAGGAGTAGTAAACTAGTGGACCAATACAGAACCCTACAGCCAGGAGTAGTAAACTAGTGGACCAATACAGAACCCTGCAGAGTAGTAAACTAGTGGACCAATACAGAACCCTGCAGCCAGGAGCAGTAAACTAGTGGACCAATACAGAACCCTGCAGGAGCAGTAAACTAGTGGACCAATACAGAACCCAGCAGAGCAGTAAACTAGTGGACCAATACAGAACCCTGCAGCCAGGAGCAGTAAACTAGTGGACCAATACAGAACCCTGCAGGAGTAGTAAACTAGTGGACCAATACAGAACCCTGCAGAGCAGTAACCTAGTGGACCAATACAGAACCCTGCAGCCAGGAGCAGTAAACTAGTGGACCAATACAGAACCCTGCAGAGCAGTAACCTAGTGGACCAATACAGAACCCTGCAGGAGTAGTAACCTAGTGGACCAATACAGAACCCTGCAGGAGTAGTAACCTAGTGGACCAATACAGAACCCTGCAGGAGTAGTAACCTAGTGGACCAATACAGAACCCTGCAGAGTAGTAAACTAG
This sequence comes from Oncorhynchus nerka, assembly GCF_034236695.1. Lineage (NCBI taxonomy): Eukaryota > Metazoa > Chordata > Actinopteri > Salmoniformes > Salmonidae > Oncorhynchus > Oncorhynchus nerka. The sequence goes on from NC_088412.1 coordinate 3,549,198, forward strand.
TGGACCAATACAGAACCCTGCAGGAGCAGTAAACTAGTGGACCAATACAGAACCCTGCAGAGCAGTAAACTAGTGGACCAATACAGAACCCAGCAGAGCAGTAAACTAGTGGACCAATCCTTTTAAAAATGATGGAGGCCTGTGTTTTCTTGGGGACCTTCAATGCTGCAGACATTTTTTGGTCTCCTTCATCCAGATCTGTGCCTCGACACAATCCTGTCTTGGTGATCTACGGACAATTCCTTCGACCTCATGGCTTGGTTTTTGCTCTGACATGCACTGTCAACTGTGGGACCTTTATATAGACAGGTGTGTGCCTTTCCATAACATGTTCAATCAATTGAATTTACCACAGGTGGACTCCAATCAAGTTGTAGAAACATCTCAAGGATGATCAATGGGAACAGGATGCACCTGAGCTCAATTTCGAGTCTCATAGCAAAGGGTCTGAATACTTATGTAAATAAGGTATTTTAGAATTGTATTTTTAATAGATTTGCTAAGATAAAAAAAACTGTTTTCACTGTTTGATCTGAGACCAGGCTACTAAAGCAAAGCCTCAAACAGATCTGAGACCAGGCTACTAAAGCAAAGCCTCAAACAGATCTGAGACCAGGCTACTAAAGCAAAGCCTCGAACAGATCTGAGACCAGGCTACTAAAGCAAAGCCTCAAACAGATCTGAGACCAGGCTACTAAAGCAAAGCCTCGAACAGATCTGAGACCAGGCTACTAAAGCAAAGACTCAAACAGATCTGAGACCAGGCTACTAAAGCGAAGCATTGAAACAGATCTGAGACCAGGCTACTAAAGCGAAGCATTGAAACAGATCTGAGACCAGGCTACTAAAGCGAAGCATTGAAACAGATCTGAGACCAGGCTACTAAAGCAAAGCCTCAAACAGATCTGAGACCAGGCTACTAAAGCAAAGCGTCAAACAGATCTGAGACCAGGCTACTAAAGCAATGCCTCAAACAGATCTGAGACCAGGCTACTAAAGCAAAGCCTCAAACAGATCTGAGACCAGGCTACTAAAGCGATGCATTGAAACAGATCTGAGACCAGGCTACTAAAGCGAAGCATTGAAACAGATCTGAGACCAGGCTACTAAAGTGAAGCATTGAAACAGATCTGAGACCAGGCTACTAAAGCAAAGCGTCAAACAGATCTGAGACCAGGCTACTAAAGCGAAGCATTGAAACAGATCTGAGACCAGGCTACTAAAGCAAAGCCTCGAACAGATCTGAGACCAGGCTACTAAAGCAAAGCGTCAAACAGATCTGAGACCAGGCTACTAAAGCGATGCATTGAAACAGATCTGAGACCAGGCTACTAAAGCGAAGCCTCAAACAGATCTGAGACCAGGCTACTAAAGCGAAGCCTCAAACAGATCTGAGATCAGGCTACTAAAGCAAAGCGTCAAACAGATCTGAGACCAGGCTACTAAAGCGATGCATTGAAACAGATCTGAGACCAGGCTACTAAAGCAAAGCATTGAAACAGATCTGAGACCAGGCTACTAAAGCAAAGCCTCAAACAGATCTGAGACCAGGCTACTAAAGCAAACCCTCAAACAGATCTGAGACCAGGCTACTAAAGCGATTCATTGAAACAGATCTGAGACCAGGCTACTAAAGCGAAGCATTGAAACAGATCTGAGACCAGGCTACTAAAGCGAAGCATTGAAACAGATCTGAGACCAGGCTACTAAAGCAAAGCCTCGAACAGATCTGAGAGAGATACATTTTTCCATTATTAAAGTGGCTGGAGTTGAGTCAGTATGTTGGCAGCAGCCACACAATGACCAGGCTACTAAAGCGAAGCATTGAAACAGATCTGAGACCAGGCTACTAAAGCGATGCATTGAAACAGATCTGAGACCAGGCTACTAAAGCGAAGCCTCAAACAGATCTGAGACCAGGCTACTAAAGCGAAGCATTGAAACAGATCTGAGACCAGGCTACTAAAGCAAAGCCTCGAACAGATCTGAGACCAGCCTACTAAAGCAAAGCGTCAAACAGATCTGAGACCAGGCTACTAAAGCAAAGCCTCGAACAGATCTGAGACCAGCCTACTAAAGCAAAGCGTCAAACAGATCTGAGACCAGGCTACTAAAGCGATGCATTGAAACAGATCTGAGACCAGCCTACTAAAGCAAAGCGTCAAACAGATCTGAGACCAGGCTACTAAAGCGATGCATTGAAACAGATCTGAGACCAGGCTACTAAAGCGATGCATTGAAACAGATCTGAGACCAGGCTACTAAAGCGATGCATTGAAACAGATCTGAGACCAGGCTACTAAAGAAAAACAGATCTGAGACCAGCCTACTAAAGCAAAGCGTCAAACAGATCTGAGACCAGGCTACTAAAGCGATGCATTGAAACAGATCTGAGACCAGGCTACTAAAGCGATGCATTGAAACAGATCTGAGACCAGGCTACTAAAGCGATGCATTGAAACAGATCTGAGACCAGGCTACTAAAGCGATGCATTGAAACAGATCTGAGACCAGGCTACTAAAGCGATGCATTGAAACAGATCTGAGACCGGGCTACTAAAGCAAAGCCTCGAACAGATCTGAGACCAGGCTACTAAAGCGATGCATTGAAACAGATCTGAGACCAGGCTACTAAAGCAAAGCGTCAAACAGATCTGAGACCAGGCTACTAAAGCGATGCATTGAAACAGATCTGAGACCAGGCTACTAAAGCGATGCATTGAAACAGATCTGAGACCAGGCTACTAAAGCGATGCATTGAAACAGATCTGAGACCAGGCTACTAAAGCGATGCATTGAAACAGATCTGAGACCAGGCTACTAAAGCAAAGCCTCGAACAGATCTGAGACCAGGCTACTAAAGCAAAGCCTCGAACAGATCTGAGACCGGGCTACTAAAGTGATGCCGGAGCCTTGATGCAGTAAACCTACAGCTTGTTTATTCATCACAACCTGATCCACATCTCCTTGCAGAACTGTCCTCATCAGCAATATAGTTAGCGCTCTCCTCTCACCCCAATTACAGTAATGATTCACCTCTCCTTCCCCTTGTCCTGTAAAAAAAACAATCCCTGTGCTCCATCCTTGGGACAGGACACCAACTGATACACTAATAAGGTGCATAATGCCTTAACATATGTTCTGTACAATCAGAACGGCCCATAAGGGGCAACAGCCTATCTCCAAGATCCTGTAGCGTGAGGTAGCTTAATGTGCAAGCACACCTCCTGGACGGGACGCTAGTCTGATGGCAGAGCCAAGAGCCTATCTCCAAGATCCTGTAGCATGAGGTAGCTTAATGTGCAAGTACACCTCCTGGACGGGACGCTAGTCTGATGGCAGGGCCAACAAGCAGGGAGTCTAGGAGACAGACACAGTGTTAGTGGAGGTCAGAGGGAGTCTAGGAGACAGACACAGTGTTAGACACTGTTATGCAGAAGAACAGCTCCTGACTTGTTATAACTTTTTGGTTGTTAATAAGAGCAAGATTGACACGATTAAATTAACAAATTAAATTGTACAACTGAAGATCAACACAGGAGGAAAAGATTGACAGGGAGTCCCAAGTTAAAACACCAATTTTCATCGTGCTAGTTCGCCAAATTCAAATCTGTCAGCTAGCTTACCGTCTAGCTCCAACTGTTTACTGGTGGTAACCATAGCAACATGGCCACTGAGGCAGCAGCAGAGACTGAGATACTGTCCCACACTTCTTTTTTTTTTTAGGGGGGGGGGGGGGGGGGAATATCCAGCAGAAATCATATCAGAGAAAGGAAGAATCCATTTTAAACACAGAATTCAGGAGGGAGAAGCCAGAAACTGTGTTTGACGACTGCTCACAAAACAGGACTGTTACAAACCTGTTATTTTACACAGACAACACTACTGCCTGGCATACAGCTGTAACCAGGCACTTCAGCTGTACCACAAAGAAAGGCCTCTGCAAGAAGGCAAATCCACATGTTTGAGGACAGCGATAAGGACCAGGAAAACATGTACCAGAACCACACTGTCATGGTCCAGGGCAGTGAGGCTGCACTCAGCTCTGTTGTGCAGGACTTCCCCACCCCGACCTCTCACCTCACCTCAGGCACCCCAACAGCAGGGCTATCCTCCCCCCTGCCTGCCTACAACCACCAGGGCCAAGACCACACTACCTCCAGACAGCTGAGAGACAGGCTGGCTCTGTTAGAGGTATGGGTTACTGAGCTGGTATGGGTTAGCAGCCCCTCACCACTCATCCAGCTGGTCCTGGGGCTGAGTTCACAAACCTGTTCTACTAACACACTGAAGCCTCAGTCCCCTCATCCAGCTGGTCCTGAGTACACTAACCTGTTCTACTAACACACTGAAGCCTCAGTCCCCTCATCCAGCTGGTCCTGAGTTCACTAACCTGTTCTACTAACACACTGAGGCCTCAGTCCCCTCATCCAGCTGGTCCTGGGACTGAGTTCACAAACCTGTTCTACTAGCACACTGAAGCCTCAGTCCCCTCATCCAGCTGGTCCTGAGTACACTAACCTGTTCTACTAACACACTGAGGCCTCAGTCCCCTCATCCAGCTGGTCCTGGGACTGAGTTCACTAACCTGTTCTACTAACACACTGAAGCCTCAGTCCACTCATCCAGCTGGTCCTGGGGCTGAGTTCACAAACCTGTTCTACTAACACACTGAAGCCTCAGTCCCCTCATCCAGCAGGTCCTGAGTACACTAACCTGTTCTACTAACACACTGAGGCCTCAGTCCCCTCATCCAGCTGGTCCTGGGGCCGAGTTCACTAACCTGTTCTACTAACACACTGAAGCCTCAGTCCCCTCATCCAGCTGGTCCTGGGGCTGAGTTCACAAACCTGTTCTACTAACACACTGAAGCCTCAGTCCCCTCATCCAGCTGGTCCTGGGGCTGAGTTCACTAACCTGTTCTACTAACACACTGAAGCCTTAGTCCCCTCATCCAGCTGGTCCTGGGGCTGAGTTCACTAACCTGTTCTACTAACACACTGAAGCCTCAGTCCCTTCATCCAGCTGGTCCTGGAGCTGAGTTCACTAACCTGTTCTACTAACACACTGAAGCCTTAGTCCCCTCATCCAGCTGGTCCTACTAACACACTGAAGCCTCAAGACCAGAACATCCAATCAATAAGAATAAACCAAATTACAACACAGTCAAAACAAAACTATATTGCTTATTGGGAAACACAAGCACAAAGCACAGAGCAAAATGCAGTGCTATCTGGCCCTTAATCGACAGTACACCGTAGCTAACTATTTGACCATGATTACTGATCAAAACCTTAGAAAAACCTTGACAAAGTACAGGCTCAGTGAGCATAGCCTTGTCATTGAGAAGGGTAGACACAGGAAAACTTGGCTCCCTGTAGAGGAAAGGCTGTGCAACCACTGAACAACAGGAAAACCTGGCTCCCTGTAGAGGAAAGGCTGTGCAACCACTGCGCCACAGCAGAACCTGAGACGGAGCTGCATTTCCTGACAAAATGTCAACAATATAAAACAATTAGAGAGTGTCATTTCCTCAAATTTGAAACCCTTATTCAACGTTTCAAAGACCTCTCTGATGAGGATAGGCTACCTGTCCTGTTGGGGGAGGACGCAGAGAGCTGTGGGTTGGCAGAGCACTACATTGAAGACCTCTCTGATGAGGATAGGCTACCCGTCCTGTTGGGGGAGGACGCAGAGAGCTGTGGGTTGACAGACCACTACATTGAAGACCTCTCTGATGAGGATAGGCTACCCATCCTGTTGGGGGAGGACGCAGAGAGCTGTGGGTTGGCAACTCACTACATTGAAGACCTCTCTGATGAGGATAGGCTACCCGTCCTGTTGGGGGAGGACGCAGAGAGCTGTGGGTTGGCAGAGCACTACATTGAAGACCTCTCTGATGAGGATAGGCTACCTGTCCTGTTGGGGGGGGACGCAGAGAGCTGTGGGTTGGCAGCGCACTACATTGCTGCCTGCCATAAGATGAGGGACAGTGTCTGACAGACCAATCAACCTGCACAACTACTGTATGCTTATTGTTATTGTTCAATGGATGGTTATTTTGACCCTTGGTTATTGTTGTTACTGTTGTCCCGTTGATCATTTTGATTCTCATTTCTATTTATTTTCATATTGTAAATATCCAAAATAAGCTTTGGCAATATGTACATTGTTACGTCATGCCAATAAAGTGAATTGAATTGAGAGAGGGAAGAGAGAGGGAAGACAGAGAGAAGAGAGAGGGAAGAGAGATAGAGTGAGAGAGAAAGAGAAGTAAGAGAGGGGGAAGAGAGAGAAGAAAGAGAAGTAAGAGAGGGGGAAGAGAGAGAAGAAAGAGAAGTAAGAGAGGGGGAAGAGAGAGAAGGGAAGAGAGGGAAGAGAGAGAGAAGAGAGAGAGAGAAGAGAAAGAGGGAAGAGAGAGAAGAGAGAGGGAAGAGAGAGAGAAGAGAGAGAGAAGAGAAAGGGAAGAGAAGAAGAGAGAGAAGAGAGAGGGAAGAGAAAGGGAAGAGAGAGAGAAGAGAGAGAGAGAGAGAGAGGGAAGAGAAAGAGAAGAAGAGAGAGAAGAGAGAGAGAAGAGAAGGGAAGAGAGAGGGAAGAGAGAGGGAAGAGAGAGAGAAGAGAGAAAGAAGAGAGAGAGAAGAGATAAAGAAGAGAGAAGAAGAGAGAGAGAGAGAGAGGGAAGAGAAAGAGAGGAGAGAGAGAGAAGAGAAGAGAGAAAGGGAAGAGAAAGGGAAGAGAAGGAAGAGAGAGAGAAGAGAGAGAGAGAGAAGAGAGAGAAGAAGAGAGAGAGGAAGAGAGAAGAGAGAAAGAAGAAGAGAAAGGAAGAGAGAGAGAAGAGAGAAGAAGAGAAAGGAAGAGAGAAGAGAGAGAGAGAGAGAAGAGAGAGAGAAGAGAAAGAGAAGAGAGAGAGAAGAGAGAAAGAAGAGAAAGGGAAGAGAGAGAGAAGAGAAAGGGAAGCGAAGAGAGAGGGAAGAGAAAGGGAAGAGAAAGGGAAGAGAGAGAGAAGAGAGAGGGAAGAGAAAGGGAAGAGAGAGGGAAGAGAGAGGGAAGAGAGAAGAGAGAGAGAAGAGAAAGGGAAGAGAAGAGAAGGGAAGAGAAGGAAGAGAAAGGAAGAGAGAGGGAAGAGAGAAGAGAGAGAAGAGAGAAAGAAGAGAGAAGAGAGAGAAGAGAGAGAGAAGAGAAAGAGAGAGAGAGAAAGAAGAGAAAGGGAAGAGAAAGGAAGAAGAGGGAGAGAGAAGAGAGAGAGAAGAGAAAGGAAGAGAGAGAAGAGAAGAGAAAGGGAAGAGAGAGAGAAGAGAGAGAGAAGAGAGAAAGAAGAGAAAGGGAAGAGAAAGGTAAGAGAGAGAGAAGAGAGAGAGAAGAGAAAGGGAAGAGAGAGAGAAGAGAGAGGGAAGAGAAAGGGAAGAGAGAGAGAAGAGAGAAAGAAGAGAGAGAGAAGAGAGAGAGAAGAGAAAGGGAAGAGAAAGAAAGGGAAGAGAAAGAGAAGAGAGAGAGAAGAGAGAGAGAAGAGAGAGGGAAGAGAGAGAAGAGAGAGAGAAGAGAAAGAGAAGAGAAAGGGATGAGAGAGAGAACAGAAAGGGAAGAGAGAGAAGAGAGAGAGAAGAGAGAGAGAAGAGAGAGGGAAGAGAGGGGGAAGAGAGAGGGAAGAGAGAGAGAGAAGAGAGAGGGAAGAGAGAGAGAAGAGAGAGAGAGAAGAGAGAGAGAAGAGAAAGGAAGAGAAAGGGAAGAGAGAGAGGAAGAGAGAGAGAAGAGAAAGGGAAGAGAGAGAGAAGAGAGAGAGAGAGAAAGGGAAGAGAAAGGAAGAGAGAGGAGAGAGAAGAGAAAGGGAAGAGAAAGGGAAGAGAAAGGGAAGAGAGAGAGAGAGAGAGAAAGAAGAGAGAAAGAGAGAGAGAGAGAGAGGAAAGAGAGAAAGAGAGAGAGAAGAGAGAGAGAAGAGAAAGGGAAGAGAAAGGGAAGAGAGAGGGAAGAGAGAGAGAAGAGAAAGGGAAGAGAGAGAGAGGGAAGAGAGAGAGAGAAGAAGAGAAGAGAAAGAGAGAGAGGGAAGAGAGAGAAGGAAGAGAGGGAAGAGAGAGGGAAGAGAGAAGGGAAGAGAGAAGAAAGAAGAGAGAAGAAGGAGAGAGAAGAGAGAGGGAAGAGAGAGAGAAGAGAAGAGAGAGAGAAGAGAAGAGAAAGGGAGAGAGAGAGAGAAGAGAAAGGGAAGAGAAAGGAAGAGAAAGGTAAGAGAGAGAGAAGAGAAAGGAAGAGAGAGAGAGAGAGAAGAGAGAGGAGAAAGAGAGAGGGAAGAGAGAGAAGAAGAGAGAGAGAAGAGAGAGGAAGAGAAAGGAAGAGAGAAAGAGAAGAGAGAGAGGGAAGAGAGGGAAGAGAGAGAGAGAGAGAGGAAGAGAGAGAAGAGAGAGAGAAGAGAAAGAGAAGAGAAAGGGAAGAGAAGGAAGAGAAAGGGAAGAGAGAGAAAGAGAAAGGAAGAGAGAGAGAAGAGAGGAGAAGAGAAAGGAAGAGAGAGAAAGAGAGAGGGAAGAGAGAGGGAAGAGAGAAGGAAGAGAGAGAGAAGAGAGAGAGAAGAGAAAGGGAAGAGAAAGGAAGAGAGAGAGAAGAGAAAGGGAAGAGACAGAGAAGAGAGAGAAGAGAAAGGGAAGAGAAAGGGAAGAGAGAGAGAAGAGAAAGGGAAGAGACAGAGAAGAGAGAGAAGAGAAAGGGAAGAGAAAGGGAAGAGAGAGAAGAGAGAGAGAAGAGAGAGGGATGAGAGAGAGAAGAGAGAGGAAGAAGAGAGAAGAGAGAGAGAAGAGAGAGAGAAGAGAAAGGGAAGAGAAAGGGCGAGAGAGAGAAGAGAGAGAGAAGAGAGAGAGAGAAGAGAGAGGGAAGAGAGAGAGAAGAGAGAGAGGAAGAGAAAGGGAAGAGAGAGAGAGAGAAGAGAGAGGAAGAGAGGGGAAGAGAGAGAGAGAGAGAGAAGAGAGAGAGAAGAGAAAGGGAAGAGAAGAGAGAAGAGAAGGGAAGAGAAAGGAAGAGAGAGAGAAGAGAGAGAGAAGAGAAAGGGAAGAGAGAAGAGAGAGAGAAGAGAAAGAGAGAGAG
>NC_088412.1:3563263-3683263 GCF_034236695.1 Oncorhynchus nerka
GTTTTATCTGTTAGTTTCAATACCAAAGAGAGTGTGTTTTATCTGTTAGTTTCAATACCAAAGAGGGTGTGTTTCATCTGTTAGTTTCAATACCAAAGAGGGTGTGTTTTATCTGTTGGTTTCAATACCAAAGAGGGTGTGTTTTATCTGTTAGTTTCAATACCAAAGAGGGTGTGTTTCATCTGTTAGTTTCAATACCAAAGAGGGTGTGTTTTATCTGTTAGTTTCAATACCAAAGAGGGTGTGTTTTATCTGTTGGTTTCAATACCAAAGAGGGTGTGTTTGTTTTATCCAGTCTTTCTAACACTTCTTAAACAAGCTAAGTTTGAGGGAGGATAAATGTGTCTGCTGAAAGCATCTGGATAATGTGAAAACACACTTTGAGACAGTCTCCGCCTGCCATAAACACATGTGAGTGTGTGTCCCACGTGGCGTGTGCGTGTTGGTGGGGGGTAATTGGCTTTTAATGATCTAACATTATGCAAATGTTCATCATCAGGCTATAAATCTTATAGAGTTTACACATCTCAGCAGGTGGCTGGCTGCCACTGGTACCGGACACACACGGACACACACACGGGGACACACACACACACACACACGGGGACACACACGCACACACACGGGGACACACACACACACACATGGGGACACACACACACACACACGGACACACACACACACACACACGGGGACACACACACACACACGGGGACACACACACACACACACACGGGGACACACACACACACACACACACACGGACACACACACACACACACACACACACACGGGGACACACACACGGGGACACACACACACACACGGGGACACACACGGACACACACACACACACAGGGACACACACATGTTCACGCACGTAACTACACTGTCTGACCTATAGAGAGGTGTTTCTCTGCACTCCATTTTTCTAAATGTTCTCAATGTTCTCCAATGGTCTCCAATGTTCCCCAATGTTCTCCAATGTTCCCCAATGTTCCCCAATGTTCTCAATGTTCTCAATGTTCTCCAATGTTCCCCCATGTTCTCAATGTCCCCAATGTTCTCAATGTTCCCCAATGTTCTCAATGTTCCCCCATGTTCTCAATGTTCTCAATGTTCTCAATGTCCCCAATGTTCTCAATGTTCCCCAATGTTCTCAATGTTCCCCCATGTTCTCAATGTTCTCAATGTTCTCAATGTTCCCCCATGTTCTCAATGTTCTCAATGTTCTCAATGTCCCCAATGTTCTCCAATGTTCTCAATGTTCCCCCATGTTCTCAATGTTCTCAATGTTCCCCAATGTTCTCAATGTTCTCAATGTTCTCAATGTCCCCAATGTTCTCAATGTTCCCCCATGTTCTCAATGTTCTCAATGTTCTCAATGTTCCCCCATGTTCTCAATGTTCTCAATGTTCCCCAATGTTCTCAATGTTCTCAATGTTCCCCCATGTTCTCAATGTTCTCAATGTTCCCCAATGTTCTCAATGTTCTCAATGTTCTCAATGTTCCCCCATGTTCTCATTGTCCTCAATGTTCCCCAATGTTCCCAATGTTCTCCAATGTTCTCCAATGTTCCCCAATGTTCTCAATGTTCTCAATGTTCTCAATGTTCCCCAATGTTCCCCCATGTTCTCAATGTTCCCCAATGTTCCCCCATGTTCTCAATGTCCCCAATGTTCTCAATGTTCCCCCATGTTCTCAATGTTCTCAATGTTCCCCAATTTTCCCCCATGTTCTCAATGTTCTCAATGTTCCCCAATGTTCCCCCATGTTCTCAATGTTCCCCCATGTTCTCAATGTTCCACAATGTTCTCAATGTTCCCCAATGTTCTCAATGTTCCCCAATGTCCTCAATGTTCTCAATGTTCTCAATGTTCCCCAATGTTCTCAATGTTCTCAATGTTCCCCAATGTTCCCCAATGTTCTCAATGTTCCCCAATGTTCCTCAATGTTCTCAATGTTCTCAATGTTCCCCAATGTTCTCAATGTTCCCCAATGTTCTCAATGTTCTCAATGTTCCCCAATGTTCTCAATGTTCCCCAATGTTCTCAATGTTCTCAATGTTCCCCAATGTTCTCAATGTTCTCAATGTTCCCCAATGTTCTCAATGTTCCCCAATGTTCTCAATGTTCCCCAATGTTCCTCAATGTTCTCAATGTTCCCCAATGTTCTCAATGTTCTCAATGTTCCCCAATGTTCTCAATGTTCTCAATGTTCTCAATGTTCCCCAATGTTCTCAATGTTCCCCAATGTTCTCAATGTTCCCCAATGTTCCTCAATGTTCTCAATGTTCCCCAATGTTCTCAATGTTCCCCAATGTTCTCAATGTTCTCAATGTTCCCCAATGTTCCCCAATGTTCCCCAATGTTCTCAATGTTCCCCAATGTTCTCAATGTTCCCCAATGTTCTCAATATACAGCAATTAATATAAACAATGTACGGAGGCCAAAAATAGGATTACATTTTGACGTATAAAAACCTTACCCTCTTCAATCCCCTCCTCTCCTTCCCCTTATCCTCCTCTCTCTGCAGCATAATGTACTCCCTCCCTCCCTCCCTCCCTCCCTCGCTCCCTCCCTCCCTCCCTCGCTCCCTCGCTCCCTCGCTCCCTTCCTCCCTTCCTCCCTCCCTTCAGCAATTTTCCCCCATCCTCACTCCCTCACTCCCTCCCTCCCCCCCTTTAGAGAAGACTTCTCCAAAAAGGTCAGGATATCCTAGAGTGCAAAATAATCCCAAATGAACTGAATCTGTGGAAGAGACTCAGCTGTGCCACCACCACATGAATTATTCCTGTGGATTGTCAAAGTCACAGGCAAGTCAAAGGTAACAACATACAGCCACTCAGACATACAGTGGGGCAAAAAAGTATTTAGTCAGCCACCAATGGTGCAAGTTCTCCCACTTAAAAAGATGAGAGAGGCCTGTACTTTTCATCATAGGTACACTTCAACTATGACAGACAAAATGAGGGGAAAAAATCCAGAAAATCACATTGTAGGATTTTTAATGAATTTATTTGGAAATTATGGTGGAAAATAAGTATTTGGTCAATAACAAAAGTTTATCTCAATAGTTTGTTATATACCCTTTGTTGGCAATGACAGAGGTCAAACGTTTTCTGTAAGTCTTCACAAGGTTTTCACACACTGTTGCTGGTATTTTGGCCCATTCCTCCATGCAGATCTCCTCTAGAGCAGTGATGTTTTGGGGCTGTTGCTGGGCAACACGGACTTTCATCTCCCTCCAAAGATTTTCTATGGGGTTGAGATCTGGAGACTGGCTAGGCCACTCCAGGACCTTGAAATGCTTCTTATGAAGCCACTCCTTCGTTGCCCGGGCGGTGTGTTTGGGATCATTGTCATGCTGAAAGACCCAGCCACGTTTCATCTTCAATGCCCTTGCTGATGGAAGGAGGTTTTCACTCAAAATCTCACGATACATGGCCCCATTCATTCTTTCCTTTACACGGTTCATTCGTCCTGGTACCTTTGCAGAAAAACAGCCCCAAAGCATGATGTTTCCACCCCCATGCTTCACAGTAGGTATGGTGTTCTTTGGATGCAACTCAGCATTCTTTGTCCTCCAAACACGACGAGTTGAGTATTTACCAAAAATGTTATATTTTGGTTTCATCTGACCATATGACATTCTCCCAATCTTCTTCTGGATCATCCAAATGCTCTCTAGCAAACTTCAGACGGGCCTGGACATGTACTGGCTTAAGCAGGGGGACACGTCTGGCACTGCAGGATTTGAGTCCCTGGCAGCGTAGTGTGTTACTGATGGTAGGCTTTGTTACTTTGGTCCCAGCTCTCTGCAGGTCATTCACTAGGTCCCCCCATGTGTGGTTCTGTGATTTTTGCTCACCGTTCTTGTGATCATTTTGACCCCACGGGGTGAGATCTTGCGTGGAGCCGCAGATCGAGGGAGATTATTAGTGGTCTTGTATGTCTTCCATTTCCTAATAATTGCTCCCACAGTTGATTTCTTCAAACCAAGCTGCTTACCTATTGCAGATTCTCACTTCCCAGCCTGGTGCAGTTCTACAATTTTGTTTCTGGTGTCCTTTGACAGCTCTTTGGTCTTGGCCATAGTGGAATTTGGAGTGTGACTGTTTGAGGTTGTGGACAGGTGTCTTTTATACTGATAACAAGTTCAAACAGGTGCCATTAATACAGGTAACGAGTGGAGGACAGAGGAGGCTTGTTTGTAGGTGACCGAATACTTATTTTCCACCATAATTTGTAAATAAATTCATAAAAAATCCTACAATGTATATATATATATATATATATATATATATATAGAGAGAGAGAGAGAGAGAGAGAGAGAGAGAGAGAGAGAGAGCGCGCAACACAGAGAGAGGGAGAGAGAGCGCGACACAGAGAGAGGGAGAGAGAGAGCGACACAGAGAGAGGGAGAGAGCGACACAGAGAGAGAAAGAGAGAGAGAGAGAGAGAGAGAGAGACAGAGAGAGAGACAGAGAGAGAGAGAGGGAGAGAGAAAGAGAGAGAGAGAGAGACAGAGAGAGAGAGAGAGAGAGAGAGAGAGAGACAGGGAGAGAGACAGAGAGAGAGACAGAGAGAGAGAGAGGGAGAGAGACAGAGAGAGAGACACAGAGAGAGAGAGAGAGAGAGAGAGAGAGAGAGAGAGAGAGAGGACAACTGTACAACTGAATGCATTCAAATTAAATGTGTCTTCCGCATTTAACCCCTCAATCTCAGCAAATATCCAAGCTGCAGGCTGCAGTTAAACCTAGCATTGGTTTCCTCTATTGTAATCGCTCCTCTTTCACATCAGCTGCCAAACTAACCCTGATTCAGATGACCATCCTACCCATGCTAGATTACGGAGACATAATTTATAGATCGGCAGGTAAGGGTGCTCTCGACCGGCTAGATGTTCTTTACCATTCGGCCATCAGATTTGCCACCAATGCTCCTTATAGGACACATCACTGCACTCTCTACTCCTCTGTAAACTGGTCATCTCTGTATACCCGTCACAAGACCCACTGGTTGATGCTTATTTATAAAACCCTCTTAGGCCTCACTCCCCCCTATCTGAGATATCTACTGCAGCACTCATCCTCCACATACAACCACCGTTCTGCCAGTCACATTCTGTTAACGTCCCCAAAGCACAAACATCCCTGGGTCGCTCCTCTTTTCAGTTCACTGCAGCTAGCGACTGGAACGAACTGCAACAAACACTCAAACTGGACAGTTTTATCTCAATCTCTTCATTCAAAGACTCAGTCATGGACACTCTTACTGACAGTTGTGGCTGCTTTATGTGATGTATTGTTGTCTCTACCTTCTTTCCCTTTGTGCTGTTGTCTGGGCCCAATAATGTTTGTACCATGTGGTGTTGCTACCATGTGGTGTTGCTACCATGTTGTGTTGCTACCATGTTGTTGTCATGTTGTGTTGCTACCATGTTGTTGTCATGTTGTGTTGCTACCATGTTGTTGTCATGTTGTGTTGCTACCATGTTGTTGTCATGTTGTGTTGCTACCATGTTGTTGTCATGTTGTGTTGCTACCATGCTGTGTTGTTGTCTTAGGTCTCTCTTCATGTAGTGTTTTGTTATCTCTCTTGTTGTGATTTGTCCTTTAATACCAGGCTCCCTGTCCCCTGTCCCCTGTCCCCTGTCCCCTATCCCCTGTCCCCTGTCCCCTATCCCCTGTCCCCTGTCCCCTGTCCCCTATCCCCTGTCCCCTGTCCCCTATGCCCTGTCCCCTGTCCCCTATCCCCTGTCCCCTGTCCCCTATCCCCTGTCCCCTATCCCCTGTCCCCTGTCCCCTGTCCCCCGCAGGAGGTATTTTGCCTTCTGGTAGGCCGTCATTGTAAATAAGAATTTGTTCTTTAACTGACTTGAACAGAGCAATACTCAACCAAGAGGTATCGAAGTCGAACAAACTGCATGCCCTTAAGAAATGCTATAAACTAAAAATCCAATCCCACCTAGACAACTTCCTTGACAAAACATTTCCCTGCAATAGTGATGGTGTAAACTTAGCAGTAGGAAGCCTGACATATCCTGCTAACCTATCAAATAAAAACAATTCTAGCAGAAAACCTAAGAATACTGTTGGGGAATAATCAGAATTAGTTGGTAAGATGTTTTATATTCATTATATATGTGTAAGTTACTTCTCATCAGTCTATGTTTGTATAATACTGTGGCGGGGTTGCAGTCATCTGTTCTCTGTCAAGACTAAGTTACTTGGACCGCAGAGAGGGAAGGGGTCAAGCGTGTCATCATATGTAAACATATCTTTTAAATCAATTATCTCTTGGCTCCACAATGTCTGTGTGCCAGTCACTGTGTCTCTGTGATCTTGTCCAGGAGGGGTGTATTTGATATATGCCTGTTGATGAGGTTTTGTTTTATGGTCCTGAGAGCGAGATGAGAACATAGTTTAGGAGACAAAGCTGAACGATAATTTATAGCCAATGCTGTCTGGCCATCACTGATCCATTTCTCATTTTCCATTGGTTTTGTCTTGTCTTCCTTCACACCTGGTTCCAATCCCATCAATTACATGTTGTGTATTTAACCCTCTGTTTCCCCTCATGTCCTTGTGGGAGATTGTTTATTGTAAGTGTATGTGTCTGGCTATGGGTGTCTTTGCTATAAAGGATCTCAGTTGCAATGTGTAAGGGACTCTCAGAGAATTCATTGATAGACACTGAATTGATCTGAGAGTCACAGGGTTGTGACGGAGCTCATATAATTAAAGATGGTCTTTATGATAACTCTGACTTGTGTGTGTGGTTTGGGCTCATGATTTGGTAACTAACTTTGATGAAGAACGCCAAAAACATAAGAAATAATTTAAGAAACATGTCCAACCAAAAACACAGACACCCAGAAAACCTGAGCCTTCACTATGGTGAATCACTAAAACAATACAGAAATACACTACGGAAAGAGAAGGAAACAGCACGTCAGAAATCAGCTGAATGTAATTAAAGAATCCATAGGATCAAATCACTTTGGGGAAAACTGGAAAATACGAAACAAACAACATTACATAGAGTTATCTACCCAAAACAACAACACATAGAGTTATCTACCCAAAACAACAACACATAGAGTTATCTATCCAACAACAACACATAGAGTTATCTGTCCAAAACAACAACACATAGAGTTATCTGTCCAAAACAACAACACATAGAGTTATCTACCCAAAACAACAACACATAGAGTTATCTACCCAAAACAACAACACATAGAGTTATCTATCCAAAACAACAACACATAGAGTTATCTACCCAAAACAACAACACATAGAGTTATCTACCCAAAACAACAACACATAGAGTTATCTATCCAACAACACATAGAGTTATCTATCCAAAACAACAACACATAGAGTACTCTACCCAAAACAACAACACATAGAGTTATCTATCCAAAACAACAACACATAGAGTTATCTATCCAACAACACATAGAGTTATCTACCCAAAACAACAACACATAGAGTTATCTATCCAACAACACATAGAGTTATCTATCCAACAACACATAGAGTTATCTATCCAAAACAACAACACATAGAGTTATCTACCCAAAACAACAACACATAGAGTTATCTATCCAAAACAACAACACATAGAGTTATCTACCCAAAACAACAACACATAGAGTTATCTATCCAAAACAACAACACATAGAGTTATCTATCCAACAACACATAGAGTTATCTACCCAAAACAACAACACATAGAGTTATCTATCCAAAACAACAACACATAGAGTTATCTACCCAAAACAACAACACATAGAGTTATCTACCCAAAACAACAACACATAGAGTTATCTACCCAAAACAACAACACATAGAGTTATCTATCCAACAACACATAGAGTTATCTACCCAAAACAACAACACATAGAGTTATCTGTCCAAAACAACAACACATAGAGTTATCTATCCAACAACACATAGAGTTATCTACCCAACAACACATAGAGTTATCTACCCAAAACAACAACACATAGAGTTATCTACCCAACAACACATAGAGTTATCTACCCAAAACAACAACACATAGAGTTATCTATCCAAAACAACAACACATAGAGTTATCTATCCAAAACAACAACACATAGAGTTATCTATCCAAAACAACAACACATAGAGTTATCTATCCAACAACACATAGAGTTATCTACCCAACAACACATAGAGTTATCTACCCAAAACAACAACACATAGAGTTATCTATCCAAAACAACAACACATAGAGTTATCTATCCAAAACAACAACACATAGAGTTATCTATCCAAAACAACAACACATAGAGTTATCTATCCAACAACACATAGAGTTATCTACCCAAAACAACAACACATAGAGTTATCTATCCAACAACACATAGAGTTATCTATCCAACAACACATAGAGTTATCTATCCAACAACACATAGAGTTATCTACCCAAAACAACAACACATAGAGTTATCTATCCAACAACACATAGAGTTATCTACCCAAAACAACAACACATAGAGTTATCTATCCAACAACACATAGAGTTATCTATCCAACAACACATAGAGTTATCTGTCCAAAACAACAACACATAGAGTTATCTATCCAAAACAACAACACATAGAGTTATCTACCCAAAACAACAACACATAGAGTTATCTATCCAAAACAACAACACATAGAGTTATCTATCCAAAACAACACATAGAGTTATCTACCCAAAACAACAACACATAGAGTTATCTATCCACAACACATAGAGTTATCTATCCAACAACACATAGAGTTATCTGTCCAAAACAACAACACATAGAGTTATCTATCCAACAACACATAGAGTTATCTGTCCAAAACAACAACACATAGAGTTATCTATCCACAACACATAGAGTTATCTATCCAACAACACATAGAGTTATCTATCCACAACACATAGAGTTATCTATCCAACAACACATAGAGTTATCTATCCAACAACACATAGAGTTATCTACCCAAAACAACAACACATAGAGTTATCTATCCAAAACAACAACACATAGAGTTATCTACCCAAAACAACAACACATAGAGTTATCTACCCAAAACAACAACACATAGAGTTATCTGTCCAAAACAACAACACATAGAGTTATCTACCCAAAACAACAACACATAGAGTTATCTATCCAACAACACATAGAGTTATCTATCCAAAACAACAACACATAGAGTTATCTATCCAAAACAACAACACATAGAGTTATCTGTCCAAAACAACAACACATAGAGTTATCTACCCAAAACAACAACACATAGAGTTATCTATCCAAAACAACAACACATAGAGTTATCTACCCAAAACAACAACACATAGAGTTATCTATCCAAAACAACAACACATAGAGTTATCTACCCAAAACAACAACACATAGAGTTATCTATCCAAAACAACAACACATAGAGTTATCTACCCAAAACAACAACACATAGAGTTATCTATCCAACAACACATAGAGTTATCTACCCAAAACAACAACACATAGAGTTATCTATCCAACAACACATAGAGTTATCTACCCAAAACAACAACACATAGAGTTATCTACCCAAAACAACAACACATAGAGTTATCTATCCAAAACAACAACACATAGAGTTATCTATCCAAAACAACAACACATAGAGTTATCTGTCCAAAACAACAACACATAGAGTTATCTATTCAAAACAACAACACATAGAGTTATCTACCCCAAACAACAACACATAGAGTTATCTACCCAAAACAACAACACATAGAGTTATCTACCCAAAACAACAACACATAGAGTTATCTATCCACAACAACAACACATAGAGTTATCTATTCAAAACAACAACACATAGAGTTATCTATCCCAAACAACAACACATAGAGTTATCTATCCAACAACACATAGAGTTATCTACCCCAAAACAACAACACATAGAGTTATCTACCCCAAAACAACAACACATAGAGTTATCTACCCAAAACAACAACACATAGAGTTATCTACCCAAAACAACAACACATAGAGTTATCTATCCACAACAACAACACATAGAGTTATCTATTCAAAACAACAACACATAGAGTTATCTACCCAAAACAACAACACATAGAGTTATCTACCCAAAACAACAACACATAGAGTTATCTATTCAAAACAACAACACATAGAGTTATCTACCCAAAACAACAACACATAGAGTTATCTATCCAACAACACATAGAGTTATCTACCCAAAACAACAACACATAGAGTTATCTATCCAAAACAACAACACATAGAGTTATCTACCCAAAACAACAACACATAGAGTTATCTACCCAAAACAACAACACATAGAGTTATCTACCCAAAACAACAACACATAGAGTTATCTATCCAACAACACATAGAGTTATCTACCCAAAACAACAACACATAGAGTTATCTACCCAAAACAACAACACATAGAGTTATCTATCCAACAACACATAGAGTTATCTATCCAAAACAACAACACATAGAGTTATCTATCCAAAACAACAACACATAGAGTTATCTATCCCAAACAACAACACATAGAGTTATCTATCCAACAACACATAGAGTTATCTGTCCAAAACAACAACACATAGAGTTATCTATCCAACAACACATAGAGTTATCTATCCAAAACAACAACACATAGAGTTATCTATCCAAAACAACAACACATAGAGTTATCTACCCAAAACAACAACACATAGAGTTATCTATCCAACAATACATAGAGTTATCTACCCACAACAACAACACATAGAGTTATCTATCCAACAACACATAGAGTTATCTACCCAAAACAACAACACATAGAGTTATCTACCCAAAACAACAACACATAGAGTTATCTATCCAACAACACATAGAGTTATCTATCCAACAACACATAGAGTTATCTACCCAAAACAACAACACATAGAGTTATCTACCCAAAACAACAACACAGAGTTATCTATCCAAAACAACAACACATAGAGTTATCTACCCAAAACAACAACACATAGAGTTATCTACCCAAAACAACAACACATAGAGTTATCTATCCAACAACACATAGAGTTATCTATCCAAAACAACAACACATAGAGTTATCTATCCAAAACAACAACACATAGAGTTATCTATCCAAAACAACAACACATAGAGTTATCTACCCAAAACAACAACACATAGAGTTATCTATCCAAAACAACAACACATAGAGTTATCTACCCAAAACAACAACACATAGAGTTATCTACCCAAAACAACAACACATAGAGTTATCTATCCAACAACACATAGAGTTATCTACCCAAAACAACAACACATAGAGTTATCTATCCAAAACAACAACACATAGAGTTATCTACCCAAAACAACAACACATAGAGTTATCTATCCAACAACACATAGAGTTATCTACCCAAAACAACAACACATAGAGTGATCTATCCAAAACAACAACACATAGAGTTATCTACCCAAAACAACAACACATAGAGTTATCTATCCAACAACACATAGAGTTATCTATCCAAAACAACACATAGAGTTATCTACCCAAAACAACAACACATAGAGTTATCTATCCAACAACACATAGAGTTATCTATCCAACAACACATAGAGTTATCTACCCAAAACAACAACACATAGAGTTATCTGTCCAAAACAACAACACATAGAGTTATCTATCCAAAACAACAACACATAGAGTTATCTATCCAAAACAACAACACATAGAGTTATCTACCCAAAACAACAACACATAGAGTTATCTATCCAAAACAACAACACATAGAGTTATCTACCCAAAACAACAACACATAGAGTTATCTACCCAAAACACATAGAGTTATCTATCCAAAACACATAGAGTTATCTGTCCAACAACACATAGAGTTATCTACCCCAAACAACAACACATAGAGTTATCTATCCACAACACATAGAGTTATCTATCCAACAACACATAGAGTTATCTATCCAACAACACATAGAGTTATCTATCCAAAACAACAACACATAGAGTTATCTATCCCAAACAACAACACATAGAGTTATCTATCCAACAACACATAGAGTTATCTGTCCAAAACAACAACACATAGAGTTATCTATCCAACAACACATAGAGTTATCTATCCAAAACAACAACACATAGAGTTATCTATCCAAAACAACAACACATAGAGTTATCTACCCAAAACAACAACACATAGAGTTATCTATCCAACAATACATAGAGTTATCTACCCACAACAACAACACATAGAGTTATCTATCCAACAACACATAGAGTTATCTACCCAAAACAACAACACATAGAGTTATCTACCCAAAACAACAACACATAGAGTTATCTATCCAACAACACATAGAGTTATCTATCCAACAACACATAGAGTTATCTACCCAAAACAACAACACATAGAGTTATCTACCCAAAACAACAACACAGAGTTATCTATCCAAAACAACAACACATAGAGTTATCTACCCAAAACAACAACACATAGAGTTATCTACCCAAAACAACAACACATAGAGTTATCTATCCAACAACACATAGAGTTATCTATCCAAAACAACAACACATAGAGTTATCTATCCAAAACAACAACACATAGAGTTATCTATCCAAAACAACAACACATAGAGTTATCTACCCAAAACAACAACACATAGAGTTATCTATCCAAAACAACAACACATAGAGTTATCTACCCAAAACAACAACACATAGAGTTATCTACCCAAAACAACAACACATAGAGTTATCTATCCAACAACACATAGAGTTATCTACCCAAAACAACAACACATAGAGTTATCTATCCAAAACAACAACACATAGAGTTATCTACCCAAAACAACAACACATAGAGTTATCTATCCAACAACACATAGAGTTATCTACCCAAAACAACAACACATAGAGTGATCTATCCAAAACAACAACACATAGAGTTATCTACCCAAAACAACAACACATAGAGTTATCTATCCAACAACACATAGAGTTATCTATCCAAAACAACACATAGAGTTATCTACCCAAAACAACAACACATAGAGTTATCTATCCAACAACACATAGAGTTATCTATCCAACAACACATAGAGTTATCTACCCAAAACAACAACAACACATAGAGTTATCTGTCCAAAACAAC
The DNA here is from genome assembly GCF_034236695.1 of Oncorhynchus nerka. NCBI lineage: Eukaryota > Metazoa > Chordata > Actinopteri > Salmoniformes > Salmonidae > Oncorhynchus > Oncorhynchus nerka. The sequence continues at coordinate 3,576,466 of NC_088412.1, forward strand.
AACACATAGAGTTATCTATCCAAAACAACAACACATAGAGTTATCTATCCAAAACAACAACACATAGAGTTATCTACCCAAAACAACAACACATAGAGTTATCTATCCAAAACAACAACACATAGAGTTATCTACCCAAAACAACAACACATAGAGTTATCTACCCAAAACACATAGAGTTATCTATCCAAAACACATAGAGTTATCTGTCCAACAACACATAGAGTTATCTACCCCAAACAACAACACATAGAGTTATCTATCCACAACACATAGAGTTATCTATCCAACAACACATAGAGTTATCTGTCCAAAACAACAACACATAGAGTTATCTATCCAACAACACATAGAGTTATCTGTCCAAAACAACAACACATAGAGTTATCTATCCACAACACATAGAGTTATCTATCCAACAACACATAGAGTTATCTATCCACAACACATAGAGTTATCTATCCAACAACACATAGAGTTATCTATCCAACAACACATAGAGTTATCTACCCAAAACAACAACACATAGAGTTATCTATCCAAAACAACAACACATAGAGTTATCTACCCAAAACAACAACACATAGAGTTATCTACCCAAAACAACAACACATAGAGTTATCTACCCAACAACACATAGAGTTATCTGTCCAAAACAACAACACATAGAGTTATCTACCCAAAACAACAACACATAGAGTTATCTATCCAACAACACATAGAGTTATCTATCCAAAACAACAACACATAGAGTTATCTATCCAAAACAACAACACATAGAGTTATCTGTCCAAAACAACAACACATAGAGTTATCTACCCAAAACAACAACACATAGAGTTATCTATCCAAAACAACAACACATAGAGTTATCTACCCAAAACAACAACACATAGAGTTATCTATCCAAAACAACAACACATAGAGTTATCTACCCAAAACAACAACACATAGAGTTATCTATCCAAAACAACAACACATAGAGTTATCTACCCAAAACAACAACACATAGAGTTATCTATCCAACAACACATAGAGTTATCTACCCAAAACAACAACACATAGAGTTATCTATCCAAAACAACAACACATAGAGTTATCTACCCAAAACAACAACACATAGAGTTATCTACCCAAAACAACAACACATAGAGTTATCTACCCAAAACAACAACACATAGAGTTATCTATCCAACAACACATAGAGTTATCTACCCAAAACAACAACACATAGAGTTATCTGTCCAAAACAACAACACATAGAGTTATCTATCCAACAACACAACTACCCAACAACACATAGAGTTATCTACCCAAAACAACAACACATAGAGTTATCTACCCAACAACACATAGAGTTATCTACCCAAAACAACAACACATAGAGTTATCTATCCAAAACAACAACACATAGAGTTATCTATCCAAAACAACAACACATAGAGTTATCTATCCAAAACAACAACACATAGAGTTATCTATCCAACAACACATAGAGTTATCTACCCAACAACACATAGAGTTATCTACCCAAAACAACAACACATAGAGTTATCTATCCAAAACAACAACACATAGAGTTATCTATCCAAAACAACAACACATAGAGTTATCTATCCAAAACAACAACACATAGAGTTATCTATCCAAAACAACACATAGAGTTATCTACCCAAAACAACAACACATAGAGTTATCTATCCAACAACACATAGAGTTATCTATCCAACAACACATAGAGTTATCTATCCAACAACACATAGAGTTATCTACCCAAAACAACAACACATAGAGTTATCTATCCAACAACACATAGAGTTATCTACCCAAAACAACAACACATAGAGTTATCTATCCAACAACACATAGAGTTATCTATCCAACAACACATAGAGTTATCTGTCCAAAACAACAACACATAGAGTTATCTATCCAAAACAACAACACATAGAGTTATCTACCCAAAACAACAACACATAGAGTTATCTATCCAAAACAACAACACATAGAGTTATCTATCCAAAACAACACATAGAGTTATCTACCCAAAACAACAACACATAGAGTTATCTATCCAACAACACATAGAGTTATCTATCCAACAACACATAGAGTTATCTACCCAAAACAACAACACATAGAGTTATCTGTCCAAAACAACAACACATAGAGTTATCTATCCAAAACAACAACACATAGAGTTATCTATCCAAAACAACAACACATAGAGTTATCTACCCAAAACAACAACACATAGAGTTATCTATCCAAAACAACAACACATAGAGTTATCTACCCAAAACAACAACACATAGAGTTATCTACCCAAAACACATAGAGTTATCTATCCAAAACACATAGAGTTATCTGTCCAACAACACATAGAGTTATCTACCCCAAACAACAACACATAGAGTTATCTATCCACAACACATAGAGTTATCTATCCAACAACACATAGAGTTATCTGTCCAAAACAACAACACATAGAGTTATCTATCCAACAACACATAGAGTTATCTGTCCAAAACAACAACACATAGAGTTATCTATCCACAACACATAGAGTTATCTATCCAACAACACATAGAGTTATCTATCCACAACACATAGAGTTATCTATCCAACAACACATAGAGTTATCACAACAACACATAGAGTTATCTATCCAACAACACATAGAGTTATCTACCCAAAACAACAACACATAGAGTTATCTACCCAAAACAACAACACATAGAGTTATCTACCAAAACAACAACACATAGAGTTATCTACCCAAAACAACAACACATAGAGTTATCTACCCAAAACAACAACACATAGAGTTATCTACCAACAACAACTAAACAACACATAGAGTTATCTACCCAAAACAACAACACATAGAGTTATCTAAAACAACAACACATAGAGTTATCTATCCAAAACAACAACACATAGAGTTATCTATCCCAAAACAACAACACATAGAGTTATCTATCCAAAACAACAACACATAGAGTTATCTATCCAAAACAACAACACATAGAGTTATCTACCAAAACAACAACACATAGAGTTATCTATCCAAAACAACAACACATAGAGTTATCTATCCAAAACAACAACACATAGAGTTATCTATCCAAAACAACAACACATAGAGTTATCTACCCAAAACAACAACACAAAACAACAACACATAGAGTTATCTATCCAAAACAACACATAGAGTTATCTACCCAAAACAACAACACATAGAGTTATCTACAAAACAACAACACACATAGTTATCTACCCAAAACAACAACACATAGAGTTATCTATCCAAAACAACAACACATAGAGTTATCTATCCAAAACAACAACACATAGAGTTATCTATTCAAAACAACAACACATAGAGTTATCTACCCAAAACAACAACACATAGAGTTATCTACCCAAAACAACAACACATAGAGTTATCTATCCAAAACAACAACACATAGAGTTATCTATCCAAAACAACAACTATTCAAAACAACAACACATAGAGTTATCTATCCCAAACAACAACACATAGAGTTATCTATCCAACAACACATAGAGTTATCTACCCCAAAACAACAACACATAGAGTTATCTACCCCAAAACAACAACACATAGAGTTATCTACCCAAAACAACAACACATAGAGTTATCTACCCAAAACAACAACACATAGAGTTATCTATCCACAACAACAACACATAGAGTTATCTATTCAAAACAACAACACATAGAGTTATCTACCCAAAACAACAACACATAGAGTTATCTACCCAAAACAACAACACATAGAGTTATCTATTCAAAACAACAACACATAGAGTTATCTACCCAAAACAACAACACATAGAGTTATCTATCCAACAACACATAGAGTTATCTACCCAAAACAACAACACATAGAGTTATCTATCCAAAACAACAACACATAGAGTTATCTACCCAAAACAACAACACATAGAGTTATCTACCCAAAACAACAACACATAGAGTTATCTACCCAAAACAACAACACATAGAGTTATCTATCCAACAACACATAGAGTTATCTACCCAAAACAACAACACATAGAGTTATCTACCCAAAACAACAACACATAGAGTTATCTACCCAAAACAACAACACATAGAGTTATCTATCCAAAACAACAACACATAGAGTTATCTATCCAACAACACATAGAGTTATCTATCCAAAACAACAACACATAGAGTTATCTATCCAACAACACATAGAGTTATCTGTCCAAAACAACAACACATAGAGTTATCTATCCAACAACACATAGAGTTATCTATCCAAAACAACAACACATAGAGTTATCTATCCAAAACAACAACACATAGAGTTATCTACCCAAAACAACAACACATAGAGTTATCTATCCAACAATACATAGAGTTATCTACCCACAACAACAACACATAGAGTTATCTATCCAACAACACATAGAGTTATCTACCCAAAACAACAACACATAGAGTTATCTACCCAAAACAACAACACATAGAGTTATCTATCCAACAACACATAGAGTTATCTATCCAACAACACATAGAGTTATCTACCCAAAACAACAACACATAGAGTTATCTACCCAAAACAACAACACAGAGTTATCTATCCAAAACAACAACACATAGAGTTATCTACCCAAAACAACAACACATAGAGTTATCTACCCAAAACAACAACACATAGAGTTATCTATCCAACAACACATAGAGTTATCTATCCAAAACAACAACACATAGAGTTATCTATCCAAAACAACAACACATAGAGTTATCTATCCAAAACAACAACACATAGAGTTATCTACCCAAAACAACAACACATAGAGTTATCTATCCAAAACAACAACACATAGAGTTATCTACCCAAAACAACAACACATAGAGTTATCTACCCAAAACAACAACACATAGAGTTATCTATCCAACAACACATAGAGTTATCTACCCAAAACAACAACACATAGAGTTATCTATCCAAAACAACAACACATAGAGTTATCTACCCAAAACAACAACACATAGAGTTATCTATCCAACAACACATAGAGTTATCTACCCAAAACAACAACACATAGAGTTATCTATCCAAAACAACAACACATAGAGTTATCTACCCAAAACAACAACACATAGAGTTATCTATCCAACAACACATAGAGTTATCTATCCAAAACAACACATAGAGTTATCTACCCAAAACAACAACACATAGAGTTATCTATCCAACAACACATAGAGTTATCTATCCAACAACACATAGAGTTATCTACCCAAAACAACAACACATAGAGTTATCTGTCCAAAACAACAACACATAGAGTTATCTATCCAAAACAACAACACATAGAGTTATCTATCCAAAACAACAACACATAGAGTTATCTACCCAAAACAACAACACATAGAGTTATCTATCCAAAACAACAACACATAGAGTTATCTACCCAAAACAACAACACATAGAGTTATCTACCCAAAACACATAGAGTTATCTATCCAAAACACATAGAGTTATCTGTCCAACAACACATAGAGTTATCTACCCCAAACAACAACACATAGAGTTATCTATCCACAACACATAGAGTTATCTATCCAACAACACATAGAGTTATCTGTCCAAAACAACAACACATAGAGTTATCTATCCAACAACACATAGAGTTATCTGTCCAAAACAACAACACATAGAGTTATCTATCCACAACACATAGAGTTATCTATCCAACAACACATAGAGTTATCTATCCACAACACATAGAGTTATCTATCCAACAACACATAGAGTTATCTATCCAACAACACATAGAGTTATCTACCCAAAACAACAACACATAGAGTTATCTATCCAAAACAACAACACATAGAGTTATCTACCCAAAACAACAACACATAGAGTTATCTACCCAAAACAACAACACATAGAGTTATCTACCCAACAACACATAGAGTTATCTGTCCAAAACAACAACACATAGAGTTATCTACCCAAAACAACAACACATAGAGTTATCTATCCAACAACACATAGAGTTATCTATCCAAAACAACAACACATAGAGTTATCTATCCAAAACAACAACACATAGAGTTATCTGTCCAAAACAACAACACATAGTTATCTACCCAAAACAACAACACATAGAGTTATCTATCCAAAACAACAACACATAGAGTTATCTACCCAAAACAACAACACATAGAGTTATCTATCCAAAACAACAACACATAGAGTTATCTACCCAAAACAACAACACATAGAGTTATCTATCCAACAACACATAGAGTTATCTACCCAAAACAACAACACATAGAGTTATCTACCCAAAACAACAACACATAGAGTTATCTATCCAAAACAACAACACATAGAGTTATCTATCCAAAACAACAACACATAGAGTTATCTACCCAAAACAACAACACATAGAGTTATCTATCCAAAACAACAACACATAGAGTTATCTACCCAAAACAACAACACATAGAGTTATCTACCCAAAACAACAACACATAGAGTTATCTATCCAACAACACATAGAGTTATCTATCCAAAACAACAACACATAGAGTTATCTACCCAAAACAACAACACATAGAGTTATCTATCCAACAACACATAGAGTTATCTATCCAAAACAACAACACATAGAGTTATCTATCCAAAACAACAACACATAGAGTTATCTACCCAAAACAACAACACATAGAGTTATCTATCCAACAACACATAGAGTTATCTACCCAAAACAACAACACATAGAGTTATCTACCCAAAACAACAACACATAGAGTTATCTATCCAAAACAACAACACATAGAGTTATCTATCCAAAACAACAACACATAGAGTTATCTATCCAAAACAACAACACATAGAGTTATCTATCCAAAACAACAACACATAGAGTTATCTACCCAAAACAACAACACATAGAGTTATCTACCCAAAACAACAACACATAGAGTTATCTATCCAAAACACAACACATAGAGTTATCTATCCAAAACAACAACACATAGAGTTATCTATCCAAAACAACAACACATAGAGTTATCTATCCAAAACAACAACACATAGAGTTATCTACCCAAAACAACAACACATAGAGTTATCTATCCAAAACAACAACACATAGAGTTATCTACCCAAAACAACAACACATAGAGTTATCTACCCAAAACAACAACACATAGAGTTATCTATCCAACAACACATAGAGTTATCTACCCAAAACAACAACACATAGAGTTATCTATCCAAAACAACAACACATAGAGTTATCTACCCAAAACAACAACACATAGAGTTATCTATCCAACAACACATAGAGTTATCTACCCAAAACAACAACACATAGAGTTATCTATCCAAAACAACAACACATAGAGTTATCTATCCAAAACAACAACACATAGAGTTATCTATCCAACAACACATAGAGTTATCTATCCAAAACAACAACACATAGAGTTATCTACCCAAAACAACAACACATAGAGTTATCTATCCAACAACAATAGAGTTATCTATCCAACAACACATAGAGTTATCTACCCAAAACAACAACACATAGAGTTATCTGTCCAAAACAACAACACATAGAGTTATCTATCCAAAACAACAACACATAGAGTTATCTATCCAAAACAACAACACATAGAGTTATCTACCCAAAACAACAACACATAGAGTTATCTACCCAAAACAACAACACATAGAGTTATCTACCCAAAACAACAACACATAGAGTTATCTACCCAAAACACATAGAGTTATCTATCCAAAACACATAGAGTTATCTGTCCAACAACACATAGAGTTATCTACCCCAAACAACAACACATAGAGTTATCTATCCACAACACACAGAGTTATCTATCCAACAACACATAGAGTTATCTACCAAAAACAACAACACATAGAGTTATCTATCCAACAACACATAGAGTTATCTGTCCAAAACAACAACACATAGAGTTATCTATCCACAACACATAGAGTTATCTATCCAACAACACATAGAGTTATCTATCCACAACACATAAGTTATCTATCCAACAACACATAGAGTTATCTATCCAACAACACATAGAGTTATCTACCCAAAACAACAACACATAGAGTTATCTATCCAAAACAACAACACATAGAGTTATCTACCCAAAACAACAACACATAGAGTTATCTACCCAAAACAACAACACATAGAGTTATCTACCCAACAACACATAGAGTTATCTGTCCAAAACAACAACACATAGAGTTATCTACCCAAAACAACAACACATAGAGTTATCTATCCAACAACACATAGAGTTATCTATCCAAAACAACAACACATAGAGTTATCTATCCAAAACAACAACACATAGAGTTATCTGTCCAAAACAACAACACATAGAGTTATCTACCCAAAACAACAACACATAGAGTTATCTATCCAAAACAACAACACATAGAGTTATCTACCCAAAACAACAACACATAGAGTTATCTATCCAAAACAACAACACATAGAGTTATCTACCCAAAACAACAACACATAGAGTTATCTATCCAAAACAACAACACATAGAGTTATCTACCCAAAACAACAACACATAGAGTTATCTATCCAACAACACATAGAGTTATCTACCCAAAACAACAACACATAGAGTTATCTACCCAAAACAACAACACATAGAGTTATCTATCCAAAACAACAACACATAGAGTTATCTATCCAAAACAACAACACATAGAGTTATCTGTCCAAAACAACAACACATAGAGTTATCTATTCAAAACAACAACACATAGAGTTATCTACCCCAAACAACAACACATAGAGTTATCTACCCAAAACAACAACACATAGAGTTATCTACCCAAAACAACAACACATAGAGTTATCTATCCACAACAACAACACATAGAGTTATCTATTCAAAACAACAACACATAGAGTTATCTACCCAAAACAACAACACATAGAGTTATCTACCCAAAACAACAACACATAGAGTTATCTATTCAAAACAACAACACATAGAGTTATCTACCCAAAACAACAACACATAGAGTTATCTATCCAACAACACATAGAGTTATCTACCCAAAACAACAACACATAGAGTTATCTACCCAAAACAACAACACATAGAGTTATCTATCCAACAACACATAGAGTTATCTATCCAAAACAACAACACATAGAGTTATCTATCCAAAACAACAACACATAGAGTTATCTATCCCAAACAACAACACATAGAGTTATCTATCCAACAACACATAGAGTTATCTGTCCAAAACAACAACACATAGAGTTATCTATCCAACAACACATAGAGTTATCTATCCAAAACAACAACACATAGAGTTATCTATCCAAAACAACAACACATAGAGTTATCTACCCAAAACAACAACACATAGAGTTATCTATCCAACAACACATAGAGTTATCTACCCAAAACAACAACACAGAGTTATCTATCCAAAACAACAACACATAGAGTTATCTACCCAAAACAACAACACATAGAGTTATCTACCCAAAACAACAACACATAGAGTTATCTATCCAACAACACATAGAGTTATCTATCCAAAACAACAACACATAGAGTTATCTATCCAAAACAACAACACATAGAGTTATCTATCCAAAACAACAACACATAGAGTTATCTACCCAAAACAACAACACATAGAGTTATCTATCCAAAACAACAACACATAGAGTTATCTACCCAAAACAACAACACATAGAGTTATCTACCCAAAACAACAACACATAGAGTTATCTATCCAACAACACATAGAGTTATCTACCCAAAACAACAACACATAGAGTTATCTATCCAAAACAACAACACATAGAGTTATCTACCCAAAACAACAACACATAGAGTTATCTATCCAACAACACATAGAGTTATCTATCCAAAACAACAACACATATAGTTATCTACCCAAAACAACAACACATAGAGTTATCTACCCAAAACAACAACACATAGAGTTATCTGTCCAACAACACATAGAGTTATCTATCCAACAACACATAGAGTTATCTACCCAAAACAACAACACATAGAGTTATCTACCCAAAACAACAACACATAGAGTTATCTACCCAAAACAACAACACATAGAGTTATCTACCCAAAACAACAACACATAGAGTTATCTGTCCAACAACACATAGAGTTATCTATCCAACAACACATAGAGTTATCTATCCAAAACAACAACATTGGAGAGTTATCTGTCCAAAACAACAACACATAGAGTTATCTATCCACAACACATAGAGGTATCTATCCAACAACACATAGAGTTATCTATCCAAAACAACAACATTGGAGAGTTATCTGTCCAAAACAACAACACATAGAGTTATCTATCCAAAACAACAACACATAGAGTTATCTATCCAAAACAACAACACATAGAGTTATCTACCCAAAACAACAACACATAGAGTTATCTACCCAAAACAACAACACATAGAGTTATCTATCCAAAACAACAACACATAGAGTTATCTGTCCAAAACAACAACACATAGAGTTATCTACCCAAAACAACAACACATAGAGTTATCTACCCAAAACAACAACACATATAGTTATCTATCCAACAACACATAGAGTTATCTACCCAAAACAACAACACATAGAGTTATCTATCCAAAACAACAACACATAGAGTTATCTATCCAAAACAACAACACATAGAGTTATCTACCCCAAACAACAACACATAGAGTTATCTACCCAAAACAACAACACATAGAGTTATCTACCCAAAACAACAACACATAGAGTTATCTACCCAAAACAACAACACATAGAGTTATCTACCCAAAACAACAACACATAGAGTTATCTACCCAAAACAACAACACATAGAGTTATCTATCCAACAACACATAGAGTTATCTACCCAAAACAACAACACATAGAGTTATCTGTCCAAAACAACAACACATAGAGTTATCTATCCAACAACACATAGAGTTATCTGTCCAAAACAACAACACATAGAGTTATCTACCAAAAACAACAACACATAGAGTTATCTATCCAACAACACATAGAGTTATCTACCCAAAACAACAACACATAGAGTTATCTACCCAAAACAACAACACATAGAGTTATCTACCCAAAACAACAACACATAGAGTTATCTACCCAAAACAACAACACATAGAGTTATCTACCCAAAACAACAACACATAGAGTTATCTACCCAAAACAACAACACATAGAGTTATCTACCCAAAACAACAACACATAGAGTTATCTATCCAACAACACATAGAGTTATCTACCCAACAACACATAGAGTTATCTACCCAAAACAACAACACATAGAGTTATCTATCCAAAACAACAACACATAGAGTTATCTACCCAAAACAACAACACATAGAGTTATCTATCCAAAACAACAACACATAGAGTTATCTACCCAAAACAACAACACATAGAGTTATCTACCCAAAACAACAACACATAGAGTTATCTATCCAAAACAACAACACATAGAGTTATCTATCCAAAACAACAACACATAGAGTTATCTACCCAAAACAACAACACATAGAGTTATCTATCCAACAACACATAGAGTTATCTACCCACAACAACAACACATAGAGTTATCTATCCAACAACACATAGAGTTATCTACCCAAAACAACAACACATAGAGTTATCTACCCAAAACAACAACACATAGAGTTATCTATCCAACAACACATAGAGTTATCTATCCAACAACACATAGAGTTATCTACCCAAAACAACAACACATAGAGTTATCTACCCAAAACAACAACACAGAGTTATCTATCCAAAACAACAACACATAGAGTTATCTACCCAAAACAACAACACATAGAGTTATCTACCCAAAACAACAACACATAGAGTTATCTATCCAACAACACATAGAGTTATCTATCCAAAACAACAACACATAGAGTTATCTATCCAAAACAACAACACATAGAGTTATCTATCCAAAACAACAACACATAGAGTTATCTACCCAAAACAACAACACATAGAGTTATCTATCCAAAACAACAACACATAGAGTTATCTACCCAAAACAACAACACATAGAGTTATCTACCCAAAACAACAACACATAGAGTTATCTATCCAACAACACATAGAGTTATCTACCCAAAACAACAACACATAGAGTTATCTATCCAAAACAACAACACATAGAGTTATCTACCCAAAACAACAACACATAGAGTTATCTATCCAAGAACACATAGAGTTATCTATCCAAAACAACAACACATATAGTTATCTACCCAAAACAACAACACATAGAGTTATCTACCCAAAACAACAACACATAGAGTTATCTGTCCAACAACACATAGAGTTATCTATCCAACAACACATAGAGTTATCTACCCAAAACAACAACACATAGAGTTATCTACCCAAAACAACAACACATAGAGTTATCTACCCAAAACAACAACACATAGAGTTATCTACCCAAAACAACAACACATAGAGTTATCTGTCCAACAACACATAGAGTTATCTATCCAACAACACATAGAGTTATCTATCCAAAACAACAACATTGGAGAGTTATCTGTCCAAAACAACAACACATAGAGTTATCTATCCACAACACATAGAGGTATCTATCCAACAACACATAGAGTTATCTATCCAACAACACATAGAGTTATCTATCCAAAACAACAACATTGGAGAGTTATCTGTCCAAAACAACAACACATAGAGTTATCTATCCAAAACAACAACACATAGAGTTATCTATCCAAAACAACAACACATAGAGTTATCTACCCAAAACAACAACACATAGAGTTATCTACCCAAAACAACAACACATAGAGTTATCTATCCAAAACAACAACACATAGAGTTATCTACCCAAAACAACAACACATAGAGTTATCTACCCAAAACAACAACACATAGAGTTATCTATCCAAAACAACAACACATATAGTTATCTATCCAACAACACATAGAGTTATCTACCCAAAACAACAACACATAGAGTTATCTATCCAAAACAACAACACATAGAGTTATCTATCCAAAACAACAACACATAGAGTTATCTACCCAAAACAACAACACATAGAGTTATCTACCCAAAACAACAACACATAGAGTTATCTACCCAAAACAACAACACATAGAGTTATCTACCCAAAACAACAACACATAGAGTTATCTACCCAAAACAACAACACATAGAGTTATCTACCCAAAACAACAACACATAGAGTTATCTATCCAACAACACATAGAGTTATCTACCCAAAACAACAACACATAGAGTTATCTACCCAAAACAACAACACATAGAGTTATCTATCCAACAACACATAGAGTTATCTGTCCAAAACAACAACACATAGAGTTATCTACCCAAAACAACAACACATAGAGTTATCTATCCAAAACAACAACACATAGAGTTATCTACCCAAAACAACAACACATAGAGTTATCTACCCAAAACAACAACACATAGAGTTATCTACCCAAAACAACAACACATAGAGTTATCTACCCAAAACAACAACACATAGAGTTATCTACCCAAAACAACAACACATAGAGTTATCTACCCAAAACAACAACACATAGAGTTATCTACCCAAAACAACAACACATAGAGTTATCTATCCAACAACACATAGAGTTATCTAAACAACACATAGAGTTATCTACCCAAAACAACAACACATAGAGTTATCTATCCAAAACAACAACACATAGAGTTATCTATCTAGAGTTATCTATCCAAAACAACAACACATAGAGTTATCTACCCAAAACAACAACACATAGAGTTATCTATCCAAAACAACAACACATAGAGTTATCTATCCAAAACAACAACACATAGAGTTATCTACCCAAAACAACAACACATAGAGTTATCTACCCAAAACAACAACACATAGAGTTATCTATCCAACAACACATAGAGTTATCTACCCAAAACAACAACACATAGAGTTATCTATCCAACAACACATAGAGTTATCTACCCAAAACAACAACACATAGAGTTATCTACCCAAAACAACAACACATAGAGTTATCTATCCAACAACACATAGAGTTATCTATCCAACAACACATAGAGTTATCTACCCAAAACAACAACACATAGAGTTATCTACCCAAAACAACAACACAGAGTTATCTATCCAAAACAACAACACATAGAGTTATCTACCCAAAACAACAACACATAGAGTTATCTACCCAAAACAACAACACATAGAGTTATCTATCCAACAACACATAGAGTTATCTATCCAAAACAACAACACATAGAGTTATCTATCCAAAACAACAACACATAGAGTTATCTATCCAAAACAACAACACATAGAGTTATCTACCCAAAACAACAACACATAGAGTTATCTATCCAAAACAACAACACATAGAGTTATCTACCCAAAACAACAACACATAGAGTTATCTACCCAAAACAACAACACATAGAGTTATCTATCCAACAACACATAGAGTTATCTACCCAAAACAACAACACATAGAGTTATCTATCCAAAACAACAACACATAGAGTTATCTACCCAAAACAACAACACATAGAGTTATCTATCCAACAACACATAGAGTTATCTATCCAAAACAACAACACATATAGTTATCTACCCAAAACAACAACACATAGAGTTATCTACCCAAAACAACAACACATAGAGTTATCTGTCCAACAACACATAGAGTTATCTATCCAACAACACATAGAGTTATCTACCCAAAACAACAACACATAGAGTTATCTACCCAAAACAACAACACATAGAGTTATCTACCCAAAACAACAACACATAGAGTTATCTACCCAAAACAACAACACATAGAGTTATCTGTCCAAAACAACACAACACATAGAGTTATCTATCCAAAACAACAACATTGGAGAGTTATCTGTCCAAAACAACAACACATAGAGTTATCTATCCAAAAACAGTTATCTATCCAACAACACATAGAGTTATCTATCCAAAACAACAACATAGAGTTATCTATCCAAAACAACAACACATAGAGTTATCTATCCAAAACAACAACACATAGAGTTATCTATCCAAAACAACAACACATAGAGTTATCTACCCAAAACAACAACACATAGAGTTATCTACCCAAAACAACAACACATAGAGTTATCTATCCAAAACAACAACACATAGAGTTATCTATCCAAAACAACAACACATAGAGTTATCTACCCAAAACAACAACACATAGAGTTATCTACCCAAAACAACAACACATAGAGTTATCTATCCAACAACACATAGAGTTATCTACCCAAACAACAACACATAGAGTTATCTATCCAAAACAACAACACATAGAGTTATCTACCCAAAACAACAACACATAGAGTTATCTACCCAAAACAACAACACATAGAGTTATCTATCCAAAACAACAACACATAGAGTTATCTAAAAACAACAACACATAGAGTTATCTACCCAAAACAACAACACATAGAGTTATCTACCCAAAACAACAACACATAGAGTTATCTAAAAACAACAACACATAGAGTTATCTACCCAAAACAACAACACATAGAGTTATCTAACAACACACATAGAGTTATCTACCCAAAACAACAACACATAGAGTTATCTACCCAAAACAACAACACATAGAGTTATCTATCCAAAACACATAGAGTTATCTACCCAAAACAACAACACATAGAGTTATCTACCAAAACAACAACACATAGAGTTATCTATCCCAAAACAACAACACACATAGAGTTATCTACCCAAAACAACAACACATAGAGTTATCTACCCAAAACAACAACACATAGAGTTATCTACCCAAAACAACAACACATAGAGTTATCTACCCAAAACAACAACACATAGAGTTATCTACCCAAAACAACAACACATAGAGTTATCTACCCAAAACAACAACACATAGAGTTATCTATCCAAATCTACAACAACACATAGAGTTATCTACCCAAAACAACAACACATAGAGTTATCTATCCAAAACAACAACACATAGAGTTATCTATCCAAAACAACAACACATAGAGTTATCTATCCAAAACAACAACACATAGAGTTATCTACCCAAAACAACAACACATAGAGTTATCTACCCAAAACAACAACACATAGAGTTATCTATCCAAAACAACAACACATAGAGTTATCTATCCAAAACACAACAACACATAGAGTTATCTATCCAAAACAACAACACATAGAGTTATCTATCCACATAGAAACAACAACACATAGAGTTATCTACCCAAAACAACAACAACATAGAGTTATCTATCCAAAACAACAACACATAGAGTTATCTACCCAAAACAACAACACATAGAGTTATCTATCCAAAACAACAACACATAGAGTTATCTACCCAAAACAACAACACATAGAGTTATCTACCCAAAACAACAACACATAGAGTTATCTATCCAAAACAACAACACATAGAGTTATCTATAAAACAACAACATAGAGTTATCAAAACAACAACACATAGAGTTATCTACCCAAAACAACAACACATAAAACAACAACACATAGAGTTATCTACCCAAAACAACAACACATAGAGTTATCTATCCAAAACAACAACACATAGAGTTATCTATCCAAAACAACAACACATAGAGTTATCTATCCAAAACAACAACACATAGAGTTATCTACCCAAAACAACAACACATAGAGTTATCTATCCAAAACAACAACACATAGAGTTATCTATCCAAAACAACAACACATAGAGTTATCTACCCAAAACAACAACACATAGAGTTATCTACCCAAAACAACAACACATAGAGTTATCTACCCAAAACAACAACAACTATCCACAACACATAGAGTTATCTACCCAAAACAACAACACATAGAGTTATCTATCCAAACAACAACACATAGAGTTATCTACCCAAAACAACAACACATAGAGTTATCTACCAAAACAACAACACATAGAGTTATCTACCCAAAACAACAACACATAGAGTTATCTACCCAAAACAACAACACATAGAGTTATCTATCCAACAACACCCAAAACAACAACACATAGAGTTATCTACCCAAAACAACAACACATAGAGTTATCTACCCAAAACAACAACACATAGAGTTATCTACCCAAAACAACAACACATAGAGTTATCTACCCAAACAACAATCAACAACACATAGAGTTATCTACCAAAACAACACATAGAGTTATCTATCCAAAACAACAACACATAGAGTTATCTACCCAAAACAACAACACATAGAGTTATCTATCCCAAAATAGAGTTATCTATCAACAACACATAGAGTTATCTATCCAAAACAACAACACATAGAGTTATCTACCCAAAACAACAACACATAGAGTTATCTATCCAAAACAACAACACATAGAGTTATCTATCCAAAACAACAACACATAGAGTTATCTACCCAAAACAACAACACATAGAGTTATCTACCCAAAACAACAACACACTATCCAGAGTTATCTATCCAAAACAACAACACATAGAGTTATCTACCCAAAACAACAACACATAGAGTTATCTATCCAAAACAACAACACATAGAGTTATCTACCCAAAACAACAACACATAGAGTTATCTACCCAAAACAACAACACATAGAGTTATCTATCCAAAACAACAACACATAGAGTTATCTACCCAAAACAACAACACATAGAGTTATCTACCCAAAACAACAACACATAGAGTTATCTACCCAAAACAACAACACATAGAGTTATCTACCCAAAACAACAACACATAGAGTTATCTATCCAAAACAACAACACATAGAGTTATCTACCCAAAAACAACAACTACATAGAGTTATCTACCCAAAACAACAACACATAGAGTTATCTATCCAAAACAACAACACATAGAGTTATCTAACAACACATAGAGTTATCTACCCAAAACAACAACACATAGAGTTATCTATCCAAAACAACAACACATAGAGTTATCTATCCAAAACAACAACAAAACATAGAGTTATCTACCCAACAACACAACACATAGAGTTATCTACCCAAAACAACAACACATAGAGTTATCTACCCAAAACAACAACACATAGAGTTATCTATCCAAAACAACAACACATAGAGTTATCTACCCAAAACAACAACACATAGAGTTATCTATCCAAAACAACAACACATAGAGTTATCTACCCAAAACAACAACACATAGAGTTATCTACCCAAAACAACAACACATAGAGTTATCTATCCAAAACAACACACAACACATAGAGTTATCTACCCAAAACAACAACACATAGAGTTATCTATCCAAAACAACAACACATAGAGTTATCTACCCAAAACAACAACACATAGAGTTATCTACCCAAAACAACAACACATAGAGTTATCTATCCAAAACAACAACACATAGAGTTATCTACCCAAAACAACAACACATAGAGTTATCTACCCAAAACAACAACACATAGAGTTATCTACCCAAAACAACAACACATAGAGTTATCTACCCAAAACAACAACACATAGAGTTATCTATCCAAAACAACAACAACAACACACATAGAGTTATCTATCCAAAACAACAACACATAGAGTTATCTATCAACAACAAAAGTTATCAACAACACATAGAGTTATCTACCCAAAACAACAACACATAGAGTTATCTATCCAAAACAACAACACATAGAGTTATCTATCCAAAACAACAACACATAGAGTTATCTATCCAAAACAACAACACATAGAGTTATCTACCCCAAAACAACAACACATAGAGTTATCTATCCAAAACAACAACACATAGAGTTATCTACCCAAAACAACAACACAAGAGTTATCTAAAAACAACACATAGAGTTATCTATCCAAAACAACAACACATAGAGTTATCTATCCAAAACAACAACACATAGAGTTATCTATCCAAAACAACAACACATAGAGTTATCTATCCAACAACACATAGAGTTATCTACCCAAAACAACAACACATAGAGTTATCTATCCAACAACAACACATAGAGTTATCTACCCAAAACAACAACACATAGAGTTATCTATCCAAAACAACAACACATAGAGTTATCTACCCAAAACAACAACACATAGAGTTATCTATCCAAAACATAGAGTTATCAACAACAACATAGAGTTATCTATCCAAAACAACAACACATAGAGTTATCTACCCAAAATCAACAACAACATAGAGTTATCTACCCAAAACAACAACACATAGAGTTATCTATCCCAAAACACATAGAGTTATCAAAAACAACAACACATAGAGTTATCTATCCAAAACAACAACACATAGAGTTATCTACCCAAAACAACAACACATAGAGTTATCTATCCAAAACAACAACACATAGAGTTATCTATCCAAAACAACAACACATAGAGTTATCTACCCCAAACAACAACACATAGAGTTATCTACCCAAAACAACAACACATAGAGTTATCTACCCAAAACAACAACACATAGAGTTATCTATCCAAAACAACAACACATAGAGTTATCTACCCAAAACAACAACACATAGAGTTATCTATCCAAAACAACAACACATAGAGTTATCTACCCAAAACAACAACACATAGAGTTATCTATCAACAACACATAGAGTTATCTACCCAAAACAACAACACATAGAGTTATCTATCCAAAACAACAACACATAGAGTTATCTACCCAAAACAACAACACATAGTTATCTATCTAACAACACATAGAGTTATCTACCCAAAACAACAACACATAGAGTTATCTATCCAAAACAACAACACATAGAGTTATCTACCCAAAACAACAACACATAGAGTTATCTACCCAAAACAACAACACATAGAGTTATCTACCCAAAACAACAACACATAGAGTTATCTATCCAACAACACATAGAGTTATCTACCCAAAACAACAACACATAGAGTTATCTATCCAAAACAACAACACATAGAGTTATCTATCCAAAACAACAACACATAGAGTTATCTACCCAAAACAACAACACATAGAGTTATCTACCCAAAACAACAACACATAGAGTTATCTATCCAAAACAACAACACATAGAGTTATCTATCCAAAACAACAACACATAGAGTTATCTACCCAAAACAACAACACATAGAGTTATCTACCCAAAACAACAACACATAGAGTTATCTATCCAAAAACAACACATAGAGTTATCTATCACAAAACAACAACACAGAGTTATCTATCCAAAACAACAACACATAGAGTTATCTACCCAAAACAACAACACATAGAGTTATCTATCCAAAACAACAACACATAGAGTTATCTACCCAAAACAACAACACATAGAGTTATCTATCCAAAACAACAACACATAGAGTTATCTACCCAAAACAACAACACATAGAGTTATCTATCCAACAACAACCAAAACAACAACACATAGAGTTATCTACCAAAACAACAACACATAGAGTTATCTAGAGTTATCTATCCAAAACAACAACACATAGAGTTATCTATCCAAAACAACAACACATAGAGTTATCTACCCAAAACAACAACACATAGAGTTATCTATCCAAAACAACAACACATAGAGTTATCTACCCAAAACAACAACACATAGAGTTATCTATCCAAAACAACAACACATAGAGTTATCTACCCAAAACAACAACACATAGAGTTATCTATCCAAAACAACAACACATAGAGTTATCTATCCAAAACAACAACACATAGAGTTATCTATCCAACAAAACTATCCAAAACAACAACACATAGAGTTATCTACCCAAAACAACAACACATAGAGTTATCTATCCAACAACACATAGAGTTATCTACCCAAAACAACAACACATAGAGTTATCTATCCAAAACAACAACACATAGAGTTATCTACCAAAAACAACAACACATAGAGTTATCTGTCCAAAACAACAACACATAGAGTTATCTATCCAAAACAACAACACATAGAGTTATCTATCCAAAAACAACAACACATAAAACAACAACACATAGAGTTATCTACCCAAAACAACAACACATAGAGTTATCTATCCAAAACAACAACACATAGAGTTATCTATCCAAAACAACAACACATAGAGTTATCTATCCAAAACAACAACACATAGAGTTATCTATCCAAAACAACAACACATAGAGTTATCTATCCAAAACAACAACACATAGAGTTATCTATCCAAAACAACAACACATAGAGTTATCTATCCAAAACAACAAGTTATCATAGAGTTATCTATCCAAAACAACAACACATAGAGTTATCTACCCAAAACAACAACACATAGAGTTATCTATCCAAAACAACAACACATAGAGTTATCTATCCAAAACAACAACACATAGAGTTATCTACCCAAAACAACAACACATAGAGTTATCTACCCAAAACAACAACACATAGAGTTATCTACCCAAAACAACAACACATAGAGTTATCTACCCAAAACAACAACACATAGAGTTATCTAAAACAACAACCAAAAACAACAACACATAGAGTTATCTATCCAAAACAACAACACATAGAGTTATCTGTCCAAAACAACAACACATAGAGTTATCTATCCAAAACAACAACACATAGAGTTATCTATCCAAAACAACAACACATAGAGTTATCTACCCAAAACAACAACACATAGAGTTATCTATCCAAAACAACAACACATAGAGTTATCTACCCAAAACAACAACACATAGAGTTATCTACCCAAAACAACAACACATAGAGTTATCTATCCAAAACAACAACACATAGAGTTATCTACCCAAAACAACAACACATAGAGTTATCTATCCAAAACAACAACACATAGAGTTATCTATCCAAAACAACAACACATAGAGTTATCTATCCAACAACACATAGAGTTATCTACCCAAAACAACAACACATAGAGTTATCTACCCAAAACAACAACACATAGAGTTATCTATCCAAAACAACAACACATAGAGTTATCTATCCAAAACAACAACACATAGAGTTATCTATCCAAAACAACAACACATAGAGTTATCTATCCAAAACAACAACACATAGAGGTATCTATCCAAAATGGAGATGTATGGATCAACGATGTCTCTAATATTTTTGGCTCTATAACAAAGAACCAAGAGCAAACACATATACATGATAATTAGCAAAACTTTGAATCAACTATTAAAGACCCATTAAAGACCCCGAATTGCACTGGATTCTCCAATTACATTGAATGAACTACAGGACAAAATACACCCTACATCTACACCCTGCATCTACACTCTACATCTACACCCTGCATCTACACCCTGCATCTACACCCTGCATCTACACCCTACTCACGCTAATTGACAAACAAACAAAACAAAACAAAAGCAAAGTATTTTCATGCTCATTTGGCCGCCTTTCCTTCCAGTTCTCTGCTCCCTGTGACTGGAACGAATTGCAAAAATCGTTGAAGTTGGAGACTTTTATCTCCCTCAACAACTTCAAACATCTGCTATCTGAGCAGCTAACCGATCGCTGCAGCTATACATAGTCCATCGGGAAATAGCCCACCCAATTTACCTACCTCATCCCAATACTGTTTATATTTATTTACTTTTCTACTCTTTTGCACACCAATATCTCTACCTGCACATGACCATCTGATCATTTATCGCTCCAGTGTTAATCTGCTAAATTGTCATTATTCGCCTACCTCCTCATGCCTTTTGCATTTTTTTTCAATTTTTTGTATTTTTTTAATATATTTTTTCTACTGTGTTATTGACTTGTTTATTGTTTACTCCATGTGTAACTCTGTGTTGTTGGCTGTTCACACTGCTATGCTTTATCTTGGCCAGGTCGCAGTTGTAAATGAGAACTTGTTCTCAACTGGCCTACCTGGTTAAATGAAGGTGAAGTAAAACAAATAAAAAATAACATTTTAGAAAAAGCGTTTGACTCAATTTGGCACGAGGGTCTGCTATACAAATTGATAGGGGATGGTGGTGTTGGGGGAAAACATATGACATTATAAAATCAATGTACGCAAATAACAAGTTTGCACTTAAAATTGACAATAAACACACAGATTTCTTTCCTCAGATCTGTGGGGTGAGACAGGGGTGCAGCTTGAGCCCCACCCTCTTCAACGTACACTGAACTAAAATATGAACGCAACATGCAACAATTTCAAAGATTTTATAGAAGGGAATCAGTCAATTGAAATAAATTCATTAGGCCCTAATCTCTGAATTTCACATGACTGGGAATACAGATATGCATCTGTTGGTCACAGATATATAGGTAGGGATATGGATCAGAAAACCAGTCAGTATCTGGTGTGACCACCATTTGCCTCATGCAGCACAACACACCTCCTTCACATAGAGTTGATCAGGCTGTTGATTGTGGCCTGTGGAATGTTGTCCCACTCCTCTTCAATGTCTGTGTGAAGTTGCTGGATATTGGCGGGAACTGGTACACGTCGATCCAGAGCATCCCAAACATGCTCAATGGGTATCATGTCTGGTGAGTACGCAGGCCATGGAAGAACTGGGACATGCTGTCATACACATCGATCCAGAGCATTCCAAACATGCTCAATGGGTGACATGTCTGGTGAGTATGCAGGCCATGGAAGACCTGGGACATTTTCAGCTTCCAGGAATTGTGTACAGATCTTTGCAACATGGGGCTGTGCATTATCATGAGGTGATGGGGACGGATGAATGGCACGTCAATGGGCCTCAGGATCTTGTAGCAGTACCTCTGTGCATTCAAATTGCCGTTAATAAAATACAATTGTGTTTGTTGTCCATAGTTTATGCCTGTCCACACCCCACCGTCACCATGGGGCACTCTGTTCACAACGTTGACATCAGCAAACCGTTCGACCACACAATGCCTTACACGCTGTCTACCATCTGCCCTGTACAGAAACCGGGATTCGTCTGTGAAGAGCGCACTTCTCCAGCGTGCCAGTGGCCATCGAAGGTGAGCATTTGCCCATTGAAGTAAGTTACGACGCTGAACTGCAGTCAGGTCAAGACCCTGGGGAGGACGACGAGCACGCAGATGAGCTTCCCTGAAATGGTTTTTGACAGTTTGTGCAGAAATGATTTGGTTGTGCAAACCCACAGTTTCATCAGCTGTCCGGGTGGCTGGTCTCAGACGATTCCATAGGTGAAGAAACTGGATGTGGAGGTCCTGGGCTAGCGTGGTTACACGTGGTCTGCGGTTGTGAGGCAGGTTGGACGTACTGCCAAATAATCTAAAACAACGTTGGAGGCGGTTTATGGTAGAGAAATGAACATTCAATTCTTTGGCAACAGCTATGATGGATATTCCTTCAGTCAACATGCCAATTGCACACTCACTCAAAACTTCAAACATCTGTGGCTTGTGTTGTGTGACAAAACTACACATTTTAGAGTGGCCTTTTATTGCCCCCAGCACAAGGTGCAAATATGTAATGATCATGCTGTTTAATCAGCTTCTTGATATGCTACACCTGTCAGATGGATGGATTATCTTGGCAAAGGAGAAATGTTCACTAACATGGATGTAAACAAATTTGTGCACAGAATTTGAGAGAAATAAGCTTTTTGTGTATATGGAACATTTCTGGTATCTTTTATTTCAGCTCATGAAACAGGGGACCAGACTGTACATGTGTTTATATTTTTGTAAAGTATACAGACCCCTTGACTTTTTCCACATTTTGTTTCGTTACAGCCTTATTCTGAAATGTATTTTACCTCATCAATCTACACACAATAATGACATCACAATACCTCATAACGACAGGTAAAAAATTTTTTTTTAAATAAACGGATACCTAAGTATTCAGACCCTAGGAAGTACTAGGAAGTGTCTTCATTTACATTTTCAACCTCTGGGTCTGTAATACCAACATGTTTCAAGTAGACCACCAACGTCCTTGCCAAAGAACACTAAGTTAATAAATGACTACCGACCCATGGCACTCACTTCTGTAGCCATGAAGTGCTTTGAAAGGCTGGTCATATCAACACCATTATGCCAGAAACCCTAGACCCACTCCAATTTGCATACCGCCCCAACAGATCCACAGATGATGCTATCTCTATTGCACTCCACACTGCCCTTTCCCACCTGGACAAAAGGAACACCTATGTGAGAATGCTGTTCATTAACTACAGCTCAGCGTTCAACACCATAGTGCCCTCAAAGTTCATCACTAAGCTAAGGACCCTGGGACTAAACACTTCCCTCTGCAACTGGATCCTGGACTTCCTTCCCCCAGGTGGTAAGGGTAGGTAACAACACATCCGCCACACTGATCCTCAACACAGGGGCCCCTCAGGGGTGCGTGCTCAGCCCACTCCTGTACTCCCTGTTCACTCACGACTGTGTGGCCAAACACGACTCCAACACCATCATTAAGTTTTCCGATGACACAACTGGGGTAGTCTTGATCACCGACAACGATGAGACAGCCTATAGGGAGGAGGTCAGAGACCTGGCAGTGTGGTGCCAGGACAACAACCTCTTCCTCAACGTGATCAAGACAAAGGAGATGATTGTGGACTACAGGAAAAGAAGGACTGAGCACGCCCCCATTCTCATCGACGGGGCTGTAGTGGAGCAGGTTGAGAGCTCCAAGTTCCTTGGTGTCACATCACCAACAAATTATCATGGTCCAAACACGCCAAGACAGTCATGAAGAGGACACGACAAAGCCTATTACCCCTCAGGAGACTGAATGGGTCCTCAGATCCTCAAAAGGTTCTACACCTGCACCATCGAGAGCATCCTGACGGGTTGCATCACTGCCTGGTATGGCAACTGCTTGGCCTCCGACCGCTAGGCACTACAGAGGGTACAGTGCGTACAGCCCAGTACATCACCGGGGCCAAGCTTCCTGCCATCCAGGACCTTTATACCAGGCGGTGTCTGAGGAAGGCCCTAAAAATTGTCAAAGACTCCAGCCACCCTAGTCATAGACTGTTCTCTCTGCTACCACACGGCAAGCGGTACCGGAGCACCAAGTCCAGGTCCAAGAGGCTTCTAAACAGCTTCTACCTCCTCGTCATAAGACTCCTGAACAGCTAATCAAATGGCTAACAAGACCATTTGCATTGCCCCCCCCCTCCCTTTTACGCTGTTGTTACTCTCTGTTTTTATCTATGTATAGTCCCTTTAATAACTCTACTTACATGTATATACTACCTCAATTACCTCGACTAACCGTTGCCACATTGACTCTGTACCGGTACCCCCTGTATATAGCCTCCACATTGACTCTGTACCGTAATACCCTGTATATAGCCTCCACATTGACTATGTACCGGTACCCCCTGTATATAGCCTCCACATTGACTCTGTACCGGTACCCCCTGTATATAGCCTCCACATTGACTCTGTACCGGTACACCCTGTATATAGCCTCCACATTGACTCTGTACCGGTACCCCCTGTATATAGCCTCCACATTGACTCTGTACCGTAATACCCTGTATATAGCCTCCACATTGACTATGTACCGGTACCCCCTGTATATAGCCTCCACATTGACTCTGTACCGGTACCCCTGTATAGCCTCCACATTGACTCTGTACCGGTACCCCTGTATATAGCCTCCACATTGACTCTGTACGGTACCCCTGTATATAGCCTCCACATTGACTCTGTACCGTAACCCCTGTATATAGCCTCCACATTGACTCTGTTCCTGTAGCCCCTGTATATAGCCTCCACATTGACTCTGTACCGGTACCCCCTGTATATAGCCTCCACATTGACTCTGTTCCTGTACCCCCTGTATATAGCCTCCACATTGACTCTGTACCGGTACCCCCTGTATATAGCTTCCACATTGACTCTGTACCGGTACCCCCTGTATATAGCCTCCACATTGACTCTGTACCGGTACACCCTGTATATAGCCTCCACATTGACTCTGTATCGGTACCCCCTGTATATAGCCTCCACATTGACTCTGTACCGTAACACCCTGTATATAGCCTCCACATTGACTCTGTTCCTGTAGCCCCTGTATATAGCCTCCACATTGACTCTGTACCGGTACCCCCTGTATATAGCCTCCACATTGACTCTGTTCCTGTACCCCCTGTATATAGCCTCCACATTGACTCTGTACCGTAACACCCTGTATATAGCCTCCACATTGACTCTGTACCGTAATACCCTGTATATAGCCTCCACATTGACTCTGTACCGTAATACCCTGTATATAGCCTCCACATTGACTCTGTTCCTGTACCCCCTGTATATAGCCTCCACATTGACTCTGTACCGTAATACCCTGTATATAGCCTCCACATTGATTCTGTACCGTAATACCCTGTATATAGCCTCTACATTGACTCTGTACCGTAACACCCTGTATATAGCCTCTACATTGACGCAGTACCGCGGTACCCCCTGTATATAGCCTCCACATTGACTCTGTACCATAACACCCTGTATATAGTCTCCACATTGACTCTGTACCGTAACACCCTGTATATAGCCTCCACATTGACTCTGTACCAGTACCCCCCTGTATATAGCCTCTACATTGACTCAGTACCGCGGTACCCCCTGTATATAGCCTCTACATTGACCCTGTACCTTGATACCCTGTATATAGCCTCCACATTGACTCTGTACCGTAACACCCTGTATATAGCCTCCACATTGACTCTGTACCAGTACCCCCCTGTATATAGCCTCTACATTGACTCAGTACCGCGGTACCCCCTGTATATAGCCTCTACATTGACTCAGTACCGCGGTACCCCCTGTATATAGTCTCGCTATTGTTATTCTACTGCTGCTCTTTCATTATTTGTATTTTATTATCTATTTTTTTTTACTTAACCTCCTAATAGTGTTGGGTAAGTTATCCCTCATTTATCCTAATAGTGTTGGGTAAGGGCTAGTAAGCTAATAGTGTTGGGTAAGGGCTAGTAAGCTAATAGTGTTGGGTAAGGGCTAGTAAGCTAATAGTGTTGGGTAAGGGCTAGTAAGCTAATAGTGTTGGGTAAGGGCTAGTAAGCTAATAGTGTTGGGTAAGGGCTAGTAAGCTAATAGTGTTGGGTAAGGGCTAGTAAGCTAATAGTGTTGGGTAAGGGCTAGTAAGCTAATAGTTTTGGGTAAGGGCTAGTAAGCTAATAGTGTTGGGTAAGGGCTAGTAAGCTAATAGTGTTGGGTAAGGGCTAGTAAGCTAATGGTGTTGGGTAAGGGCTAGTAAGCTAATAGTGTTGGGTAAGGGCTAGTAAGCTAATAGTGTTGGGTAAGGGCTAGTAAGCTAATAGCGTTGGGTAAGGGCTAGTAAGCTAATAGTGTTGGGTAAGGGCTAGTAAGCTAATACTGTTGGGTAAGGGCTAGTAAGCTAATAGTGTTGGGTAAGGGCTAGTAAGCTAATAGTGTTGGGTAAGGGCTAGTAAGCTAATAGTGTTGGGTAAGGGCTAGTAAGCTAATAGAGTTGGGTAAGGGCTAGTAAGCTAATAGTGTTGGGTAAGGGCTAGTAAGCTAATAGTGTTGGGTAAGGGCTAGTAAGCTAATAGTGTTGGGTAAGGGCTAGTAAGCTAATAGTGTTGGGTAAGGGCTAGTAAGCTAATGGTGTTGGGTAAGGGCTAGTAAGCTAATAGTGTTGGGTAAGGGCTAGTAAGCTAGTAAGCTAATAGTGTTGGGTAAGGGCTAGTAAGCTAATGGTGTTGGGTAAGGGCTAGTAAGCTAATAGTGTTGGGTAAGGGCTAGTAAGTAAGCATGTGAAGAAAATAAAAACAAACATTTGATTTGAGACTCGAAATTGAGCTCAGGTGCATCCTGTTTCCATTGATCATCCTTCAGATGTTTCTACAACTTGATTGGACTCCACTTGTGATAAATTCAATTGATTGAACATCATTTGGAAAGGCACACACCTGTCTATATGAGGTCCCACAGTTGACAGTGTATATCAGAGCAAAAACCAAGCCATGAGGTCGAAGGAATTGTCCGTAGCGCTCCGAGACAGGATTGTGTCGAGGCACAGATCTGGGGAAGGGCACCAAAACATTTCTACAGCATTGAAGGTCCCCAAGAACACAGTTCCATCATTCAAAAATGGAAGATGTTTGGAACCACCAAGACTCTTCCTAGAGCTGGTCGCCCCAGCCAAACTAAGCAATCGAGGGAGAAGGGCATTTGGTCAGGGAGGTGACCAAGAATCCCCTATCCCCTTGTCCCCTATCCTCCAGGCCGGCTCGGTCCTCCCCTCCCGCTCCGTGGCTCGACGACTCATTGCGAGCTCACAGAACAGGGCTCCGGGCAGCCGAGCGGAAATGGAGGAAAACTCGCCTCCCTGCGGACCTGACATCCTTTCACTCCCTCCTCTCTACATTTTCCTCTTCTCTCTCTGCTGCTAAAGCCACTTTCTACCACTCTAAATTCCAAGCATCTGCCTCTAACCCTAGGAAGCTCTTTGCAACCTTCTCCTCCCTCCTGAATCCTCCTCCCCTCCCCCCTCCTCCCTCTCTGCAGATGACTTCGTCAACCATTTTGAAAAGAAGGTCGACGACATCCGATCCTCGTTTGCTAAGTCAAATGACACCGCTGGTTCTGCTCACACTGCCCTACCCTGTGCTCTGACCTCTTTCTCCCTCTCTCTCCAGATGAAATCTCGCGTCTTGTGACGGCCGGCCGCCCAACAACCTGCCCGCTTGACCCTATCCCCTCCTCTCTTCTCCAGACCATTTCCGGAGACCTTCTCCCTTACCTCACCTCGCTCATCAACTCATCCCTGACCGCTGGCTACGTCCCTTCCGTCTTCAAGAGAGCGAGAGTTGCACCCCTTCTGAAAAAACCTACACTCGATCCCTCCGATGTCAACAACTACAGACCAGTATCCCTTCTTTCTTTTCTCTCCAAAACTCTTGAACGTGCCGTCCTTGGCCAGCTCTCCCGCTATCTCTCTCAGAATGACCTTCTTGATCCAAATCAGTCATGTTTCAAGACTAGTCATTCAACTGAGACTGCTCTTCTCTGTATCACGGAGGCGCTCCGCACTGCTAAAGCTAACTCTCTCTCCTCTGCTCTCATCCTTCTAGACTAATCGGCTGCCTTCGATACTGTGAACCATCAGATCCTCCTCTCCACCCTCTCCGAGTTGGGCATCTCCGGCGCGGCCCACGCTTGGATTGCGTCCTACCTGACAGGTCGCTCCTACCAGGTGGCGTGGCGAGAATCCGTCTCCACACCACGTGCTCTCACCACTGGTGTCCCCCAGGGCTCTGTTCTAGGCCCTCTCCTATTCTCGCTATACACCAAGTCACTTGGCTCTGTCATAACCTCACATGGTCTCTCCTATCATTGCTATGCAGACGACACACAATTAATCTTCTCCTTTCCCCCTTCTGATGACCAGGTGGCGAATCGCATCTCTGCATGTCTGGCAGACATATCAGTGTGGATGACGGATCACCACCTCAAGCTGAACCTCGGCAAGACGGAGCTGCTCTTCCTCCCGGGAAGGACTGCCCGTTCCATGATCTCGCCATCACGGTTGACAACTCCATTGTGTCCTCCTCCCAGAGCGCTAAGAACCTTGGCGTGATCCTGGACAACACCCTGTCGTTCTCAACTAACATCAAGGCGGTGGCCCGTTCCTGTAGGTTCATGCTCTACAACATCCGCAGAGTACGACCCTGCCTCACACAGGAAGCGGCGCAGGTCCTAATCCAGGCACTTGTCATCTCCCGTCTGGATTACTGCAACTCGCTGTTGGCTGGGCTCCCTGCCTGTGCCATTAAACCCCTACAACTCATCCAGAACGCCGCAGCCCGTCTGGTGTTCAACCTTCCCAAGTTCTCTCACGTCACCCCCGCTCCTCCGCTCTCTCCACTGGCTTCCAGTTGAAGCTCGCATCCGCTACAAGACCATGGTGCTTGCCTACGGAGCTGTGAGGGGAACGGCACCTCAGTACCTCCAGGCTCTGATCAGGCCCTACACCCAAACAAGGGCACTGCGTTCATCCACCTCTGGCCTGCTCGCCTCCCTACCACTGAGGAAGTACAGTTCCCGCTCAGCCCAGTCAAAACTGTTCGCTGCTCTGGCCCCCCAATGGTAGAACAAACTCCCTCACGACGCCAGGACAGCGGAGTCAATCACCACCTTCCGGAGACACCTGAAACCCCACCTCTTTAAGGAATACCTAGGATAGGATAAAGTAATCCCTCTCACCCCCCTTAAAAGATTTAGATGCACTACTGTTCCACTGGATGTCATAAGGTGAATGCACCAATTTGTAAGTCGCTCTGGATAAGTGCGTCTGCTAAATTACTTAAATGTAAATGTAAATGTAAGAACCCGATGGTCACTCTGACAAAGCTCCAGTGTTCCTCTGTGGAGATGGGAGAAACCTTCCAGAAAAACAACCATCTCTGGAGCACTCCACCAATCAGGCCTTTATCGTAGAGTGGCCAGATGGAAGCCACTCCTCAGTAATAGGTACATGACAGCCTGCTTGGAGTTTGTCAAAAGCTCCCCAAAGGACTCTCAGACCATCAGAAACAAGATTCTCTGGTCTGATGAAACCAAGATTGAACTCTTTGACCTGAATGCCAAGCGTCACGTCTGGAGGAAACCTGGCGCCATCAACACAGTGAAACATCATGCTGCGGGGATGTTTTTTCAGATTTCTCTATTTTCTTATCGTTACTCATTGTGTATTTCTTCCTTGAGTTATACATTTTTCTCTCTGCATTGTTGGGAAGGACCTGTAAGTAAGCATTTCACTGTTAGTCTACACCTGCTGTTCACAAAGAAATGTGATAAATAACATTTGATTTGATTTAAAATTGTGTACAAAATCAATAAACTTTCATCTGATTTGAAGTCAAATTTCTACTGTTCACTGATGATCTGGTGTTTCTGTCCACCAACCAAGGAGGGCCTAGAGCAGCACCTAGATCTTCTGCGCAGGTTCTGTCAGGCCTGGGCCCTGACAGTAAATATCAGTAAGACCAAAATAACGGTGTTCCAAATAAGGTCCAGTTGTCAGGACTACAAATTCCATCTTAGAGCACACAAAGAACTACATTACATGACCAAAAGTATGTGGACACCTGCTCGTCGAAAATCTTGTTCCAAAATCATTGGCAATAATATGGAGTTGCCCCCCCCCCCCTTTGCTGCTATAACAGCCTCCACTCTTCTGGGAAATATTTCCACTAGATGTTGGAACTTGGGACTTGCTTCCATTCAGCCACAAGAGCATTAGTGACGTCAGGCACTGATGTTGGGAGATTAGGCCTGGCTCGCAGTTGGCGTTCCAATTCATCCCAAATGTGTTTTATGGGGTTGAGGTCAGGGCTCTGTGCAGGCCAGTCAAGGTCTTCCACACCGATCTCAACAAACCATTTCTGTATGGACCTCACTTTGTGCAAGGGGGCATTGTCATGCTGAAACAGGAAAGGGCCTTCCCCAAACTGTTGCAACAAAGTTTGGAGCACAGAATCGTCTAGAATGTCATTGTATGGTGTAGCATTAAGATTTCCCTTCACTGGAACTAAGGGGCCCGAACAATGAAAAACAGCCCCAGACCATTATTCCTCATCCACCAAACTTTACAGTTGGCACTATGCATTGGGGCAGGTAGCGTTCTCTTGGAATCTGTCAAGCCCAGATTCATCCGTCGGACTGCCACATGGTGAAGCGTGATTCATCACTCCAAAGAACGCGTTTCCACTGCTCCAGAGTCCAATGGCGGCGAGCTTTACTCCAGCCGACGCTTGGCATTGCACATGGTGATCTTAGGCTTGCTTGCAGATGCTCAGCCATGGAAACCCATTTCATGAAGATCCCGACAGAATTTGGAAGAAAAAAAAACAGACCCCACAGGACCCCAGGACAGCAACATGATTGGACCCAATTACTTGAAACTCCGGAAAGAATCAACCAAAAAACAGAGCAAACTAGAATGAGCATAGCCTTGCTATTTAAAGAGGCCGCCGTAGGCAGACATGGCTCTCAAGAGAAGACAGGCTATGTGCAACACTGCCCACAACATGAGGTGGAAACTGAGCTGCACTTCCTAACCTCCTGCCAAATGTATGACCATATTAGAGACACATATTACCCTCAGATCACACAGATCCACAAAGAATTAAAAAACAAATCAACGTTTGATAAACTCCCATATCAAATCAAATTTATTTATATAGCCCTTCTTACATCAGCTGATATCTTAAAGTGCTGTACAGAAACCCAGCCTATAAACCCCAAACAGCAAGCAATGCAGGTGTAGAAGCACGGTGGCAAGGAAAAACTACCTAGAAAGGCCAAAACCTAGGAAGAAACCTAGAGAGGAACCAGGCTATGAGGGGTGGCCAGTCCTCTTCTGGCTGTGCCGGGTGGAGATTATAAACCTAGAGAGGAACCAGGCTATGAGGGGTGGCCAGTCCTCTTCTGGCTGTGCCGGGTGGAGATTATAACAGAACATGGCCAAGATGTTCAAATGTTCTACTGGGTGAAATACCACAGTGTGCATCACAGCAGCAAGATTTGTGACCTGTTGCCACGAGAAAAGGGCAACACTATACATAGCCAACAATATAACATTTGACAAGTTTATATTCTTTTGAAACACTTGTGAGTGTAATGTTTACTGTTAATTTCTGTTTATCTCATTTTTGTTTATTGTCTATTCAACTTGCTGAGGCAATGTAAATGTGTGTTTCCCATGCCAATGTAACAGGGTTAGTTATGCTTCCACTTGCCACTGCAGAAATATGTATTTAATGTCTAGGTATTTTAATTGGTTGGCTCAAGTCAGATGTCAATAAGGTGTAATGCCATTGGCTATGCTTGCAGATAGGGGAGGTCCCAGTCTGATATTGATATGCAAGCTAAATTGCCCTTTAAACTCCAGTCTGATCCTACATCTGTTTGTGCTGCATATCTATGGCCATTGATATTCGGCACAAACTGATCTGGGACCAGGCTACTTAAGATCGTGCAAGTGATTAG
This sequence comes from Oncorhynchus nerka, assembly GCF_034236695.1. Lineage (NCBI taxonomy): Eukaryota > Metazoa > Chordata > Actinopteri > Salmoniformes > Salmonidae > Oncorhynchus > Oncorhynchus nerka. The sequence continues at coordinate 3,610,595 of NC_088412.1, forward strand.
TTGTATTACTCTGCATCTGATTATGTTGCAGATACATGTCTGCCTAGAATCTAGAGGACAAACAGAATATAAGAGAAAAACAATGTAATTTGTCCATTCAGGAGCTGATTGGAGAGTCGGAGCAAGGAGCAGCAGTAATATTGATCCCATGGAGCTAGACATTCCTGGAGTCTGAGGTCATGGTGATGGGGATGATGGTATTGGTATCATGCTGCAATAAATGAGAGTGACTTCCAGAATCATGATACAGTTCTATAGAATCATAATATAGTTCCAGAATCATGATATAGTTCTATAGAATCATAATATAGTTCCAGAATCATGATACAGTTCTATAGAATCATAATAGAGTTCCAGAATCATGATACAGTTCTATAGAATCATAATATAGTTCCAGAATCATGATACAGTTCTATAGAATCATAATACAGTTCCAGAATCATGATACAGTTCTATAGAATCATAATATAGTTCCAGAATCATGATACAGTTCTATAGAATCATAATATCGTTCCAGAATCATCAACAGTGACAGTACCATGCCTAGTGCAGGTCTTGAACCTGGGTCTCCCAGCCCAATCACTGATCCAATAGGGTTAACTCACTTGAGGCAGATGGAAACGAGCCTACCTAGGCAAGAGACGTTACAGCAGTTCTTTAAACCGGGCCTAAGGATTCTATAAAACGAGAAGCGTCGCAGATCTAATTTCTCAGCGAGAATTCACCACTTTGAGGTTTGACGTTTAAACCAGTGTGTCAGCATTTTCTATATTCCACACTATCTACAGTGGGGCAAAAAAAGTATTTAGTCAGCCACCAATTGTGATAACAAGTTCAAACAGGTGCCATGACTACAGGTAACGAGTGGAGGACAGAGGAGCCTCTTAAAGAAGAAGTTACAGGTCTGTGAGAGCCAGAAATCTTGCTTGTTTGTAGGTGACCAAATACTTACTTTCCACCATAATTTGCAAATAAATTCATAAAAAAATCCTACAATGTGATTTTCTGGATTTTTTTTCTCTCATTTTGTCTGTCATAGTTAAAGTGTACCTATGATGAAAATTACAGGCCTCTTCTCATCTTTTTAAATGGGAGAACTTGCACAATTGGTGGCTGACTAAATACTTTTTTGACCTCACTGTATATGATCCTCCTGGCAAAGTAATTAGAGTGTGTAAATGTGATGGGCAGAATTTCACATCTTGTTTCTATCTCAAGTCTAAAGTCTAAATGACTAGTAGGTGAAGTCAGACATCATGATAATGCTCTCCCATCGGGTCAGAACATAGTCTGATAATGCTCTCCCATAGGGTCAGAACATAGTCTGATAATGCTCTCCCATAGGGTCAGAACTTAGTCTGATAATGCTCTCCCATAGGGTCAGAACATAGTCTGATAATGCTCTCCCATAGGGTCAGAACATAGTCTGATAATGCTCTCCCATAGGGTCAGAACATAGTCTGATAATGCTCTCCCATAGGGTCAGAATATAGTCTGATAATGCTCTCCCATCGGGTCAGAACATAGTCATGATAATGCTCTCCCATAGGGCCAGAACATAGTCTGATAATGCTCTCCCATAGGGTCAGAACATCGTCTGATAATGCTCTCCCATCGGGTCAGAACATAGTCATGATAATGCTCTCCCATAGGGCCAGAACATAGTCTGATAATGCTCTCCCATAGGGCCAGAACATAGTCTGATAATGCTCTCCCATAGGGTCAGAACATAGTCTGATAATGCTCTCCCATAGGGCCAGAACATAGTCTGATAATGCTCTCCCATAGGGTCAGAACATCGTCTGATAATGCTCTCCCATCGGGTCAGAACATAGTCATGATAATGCTCTCCCATAGGGCCAGAACATAGTCTGATAATGCTCTCCCATAGGGCCAGAACATCGTCTGATAATGCTCTCCCATCGGGTCAGAACATAGTCATGATAATGCTCTCCCATAGGGCCAGAACATAGTCTGATAATGCTCTCCCATAGGGCCAGAACATAGTCTGATAATGCTCTCCCATAGGGTCAGAACATCGTCTGATAATGCTCTCCCATAGGGTCAGAACATAGTCATGATAATGCTCTCCCATAGGGCCAGAACATAGTCTGATAATGCTCTCCCATAGGGTCAGAACATAGTCTGATAATGCTCTCCCATAGGGTCAGAACATCGTCTGATAATGCTCTCCCATCGGGTCAGAACATCGTCTGATAATGCTCTCCCATAGGGTCAGAACATAGTCTGATAATGCTCTCCCATAGGGTCAGAACATAGTCATGATAATGCTCTCCCATCGGGTCAGAACATAGTCATGATAATGCTCTCCCATAGGGCCAGAACATAGTCTGATAATGCTCTCCCATAGGGTCAGAACATAGTCTGATAATGCTCTCCCATAGGGTCAGAACATAGTCATGATAATGCTCTCCCATAGGGTCAGAACATAGTCATGATAATGCTCTCCCATAGGGTCAGAACATAGTCTGATAATGCTCTCCCATAGGGCCAGAACATAGTCATGATAATGCTCTCCCATAGGGTCAGAACATAGTCATGATAACGCTCTCCCATAGGGCCAGAACATAGTCATGATAATGCTCTCCCATAGGGTCAGAACATAGTCTGATAATGCTCTCCCATAGGGTCAGAACATAGTCATGATAATGCTCTCCCATCGGGTCAGAACATAGTCATGATAATGCTCTCCCATAGGGTCAGAACATAGTCTGATAATGCTCTCCCATAGGGTCAGAACATAGTCTGATAATGCTCTCCCATAGGGTCAGAACATAGTCATGATAATGCTCTCCCATAGGGCCAGAACATAGTCATGATAATGCTCTCCCATAGGGTCAGAACATAGTCTGATAATGCTCTCCCATAGGGTCAGAACATAGTCATGATAATGCTCTCCCATCGGGTCAGAACATAGTCATGATAATGCTCTCCCATAGGGTCAGAACATAGTCATGATAATGCTCTCCCATAGGGCCAGAACATAGTCATGATAATGCTCTCCCATAGGGTCAGAACATAGTCATGATAATGCTCTCCCATAGGGCCAGAACATAGTCATGATAATGCTCTCCCATCGGGTCAGAACATAGTCATGATAATGCTCTCCCATAGGGTCAGAACATAGTCATGATAATGCTCTCCCATTGGGCCAGAACATAGTCATGATAATGCTCTCCCATCGGGTCAGAACATAGTCATGATAATGCTCTCCCATAGGGCCAGAACATCGTCTGATAATGCTCTCCCATAGGGTCAGAACATAGTCATGATAATGCTCTCCCATAGGGTCAGAACATAGTCATGATAATGCTCTCCCATCGGGTCAGAACATAGTCATGATAATGCTCTCCCATAGGGTCAGAACATAGTCTGATAATGCTCTCCCATAGGGTCAGAACATAGTCTGATAATGCTCTCCCATAGGGTCAGAACATAGTCATGATAATGCTCTCCCATAGGGTCAGAACATAGTCTGATAATGCTCTCCCATAGGGTCAGAACATAGTCTGATAATGCTCTCCCATAGGGTCAGAACTTAGTCTGATAATGCTCTCCCATAGGGTCAGAACATAGTCTGATAATGCTCTCCCATAGGGTCAGAACATAGTCTGATAATGCTCTCCCATAGGGTCAGAACATAGTCTGATAATGCTCTCCCATAGGGTCAGAATATAGTCTGATAATGCTCTCCCATAGGGTCAGAACATAGTCATGATAATGCTCTCCCATAGGGCCAGAACATAGTCATGATAATGCTCTCCCATAGGGTCAGAACATAGTCTGATAATGCTCTCCCATCGGGTCAGAACATAGTCATGATAATGCTCTCCCATAGGGTCAGAACATAGTCTGATAATGCTCTCCCATAGGGCCAGAACATAGTCTGATAATGCTCTCCCATAGGGTCAGAACATAGTCATGATAATGCTCTCCCATCGGGTCAGAACATAGTCATGATAATGCTCTCCCATAGGGTCAGAACATAGTCTGATAATGCTCTCCCATAGGGCCAGAACATAGTCTGATAATGCTCTCCCATAGGGTCAGAACATAGTCATGATAACGCTCTCCCATAGGGCCAGAACATAGTCATGATAATGCTCTCCCATAGGGCCAGAACATAGTCATGATAATGCTCTCCCATAGGGTCAGAACATAGTCATGATAATGCTCTCCCATAGGGCCAGAACATAGTCATGATAATGCTCTCCCATAGGGTCAGAACATAGTCATGATAATGCTCTCCCATAGGGCCAGAACATAGTCATGATAATGCTCTCCCATAGGGTCAGAACATAGTCATGATAATGCTCTCCCATAGGGCCAGAACATAGTCATGATAATGCTCTCCCATCGGGTCAGAACATAGTCATGATAATGCTCTCCCATAGGGTCAGAACATAGTCTGATAATGCTCTCCCATAGGGTCAGAACATCGTCTGATAATACTCTCCCATAGGGTCAGAACATAGTCATGATAATGCTCTCCCATAGGGCCAGAACATAGTCTGATGGTCCATAATGACTCCCAGTACATGTACAGTGGACGCCACTAATATTGGCACACTTGGTAAACATGAGCAGAACGGGCTGTAAAACAATTTCTTAATTATCCTCTTTGGTCTTTCATTCAAAATATTCACACAAAAAAAAAAACCTTTAATTAAAAGTAAAAATAATTGAATGAAAAAAAAATGTATTATCAAAAAATTTATATTTTTCTCAAATATGTGTGCCACAATTATTGGCACCCCTTCATTCAATACTTTGTGCAACTTCCCTTTGCCAAAATATAGGTCTGATTCTTCTCCTATAATGAGTAATGGGGTTGGTTGGAGTAATGGGGTTGGAGTAATGGGGTTGGATGGAGTAATGGGGTTGGAGTAATGGGGTTGGATGGAGTAATGGGGTTGGATGGAGTAATGGGGTTGGAGTAATGGGGTTGGAGTAATGGGGTTGGTTGGAGTAATGGGGTTGGAGTAATGGGGTTGGATGGAGTAATGGGGTTGGTTGGAGTAATGGGGTTGGAGTAATGGGGTTGGATGGAGCAATGGGGTTGGATGGAGTAATGGGGTTGGTTGGAGTAATGGGGTTGGAGTAATGGGGTTGGAGTAATGGGGTTGGATGGAGTAATGGGGTTGGATGGAGTAATGGGGTTGGAGAACACATGGCAAGGGATCTGAGACCATTCCTCCATACAGGACCTCTCCAGATCCTTCAGACTCTCCTCTGCAGCTCATCACACAGGTTCTCTATGGGGTTTAGGTCAGGGGACGGGGATGGCCATGGAAAAAAACCTTGATTCTGTGGTCGGTGAACCATTTTTGTGTTGATTTTGAGGTGTGCTTTGGATCATTGTCCTGCTAGAAGATTCAACCACGGCCCATTTTAAGCTTACTCGCAGAGGCAGTCAGGTTTCGATTTAATATCTGCTAGTACTTGATGGAGTCCATGATATCATGTTTCCTAACAAGTTGTCCAGTGCCTTTGGAAGAAGAACAGCCCCACAACATCAAAGATCCACCACCATACTTTACAGTGGAGATTAAGTACTTTTCTGCATGGCGATCTTAAGCTTTATTTTGGTCTCATCTGACCATAGAACCCGGTCCCATTGAAACTCTATATTGGTCTCATCTGACCATAGAACCTGGTCCCATTGAAACTCTATATTGGTCTCATCTGACCATAGAACCCGGTCCCATTGAAACTCTATATTGGTCTCATCTGACCATAGAACCCGGTCCCATTGAAACTCTATATTGGTCTCATCTGACAATAGAACCCGGTCCCATTGAAACTCTATATTGGTCTCATCTGACAATAGAACCCGGTCCCATTGAAACTCTATATTGGTCTCATCTGACCATAGAACCTGGTCCCATTGAAACTCTATAGTGGTCTCATCTGACCATAGAACCCCGTCCCATTGAAACTCTATATTGGTCTCATCTGACCATAGAACCTGGTCCCATTGAAACTCTATATTGGTCTCATCTGACAATAGAACCTGGTCCCATTGAAACTCTATATTGGTCTCATCTGACCATAGAACCTGGTCCCATTGAAACTCTATAGTGGTCTCATCTGACAATAGAACCCGGTCCCATTGAAACTCTATATTGGTCTCATCTGACCATAGAACCTGGTCCCATTGAAACTCTATATTGGTCTCATCTGACCATAGAACCTGGTCCCATTGAAACTCTATATTGGTCTCATCTGACCATAGAACCCGGTCCCATTGAAACTCTATATTGGTCTCACCTGACCATAGAACCTGGTCCCATTGAAACTCTATATTGGTCTCACCTGACCATAGAACCTGGTCCCATTGAAACTCTATATTGGTCTCATCTGACCATAGAACCCGGTCCCATTGAAACTCTATATTGGTCTCATCTGACCATAGAACCCGGTCCCATTGAAACTCTATATTGGTCTCACCTGACCATAGAACCTGGTCCCATTGAAACTCTATATTGGTCTCACCTGACCATAGAACCTGGTCCCATTGAAACTCTATATTGGTCTCATCTGACCATAGAACCCGGTCCCATTGAAACTCTATGTTGGACTCATCTGACCATAGAACCCGGTCCCATTGAAACTCTATATTGGTCTCATCTGACCATAGAACCCAGTCCCATTAAAACTCTATGTTGTTCTCATCTGACCATAGAACCCCGTCCCATTGAAACTCTATAGTGGTCTCATCTGACCATAGAACCCCGTCCCATTGAAACTCTATATTGGTCTCATCTGACCATAGAACCCGGTCCCATTGAAACTCTATATTGGTCTCACCTGACCATAGAACCTGGTCCCATTGAAACTCTATATTGGTCTCATCTGACCATAGAACCCGGTCCCATTGAAACTCTATGTTGGACTCATCTGACCATAGAACCCGGTCCCATTGAAACTCTATATTGGTCTCATCTGACCATAGAACCCGGTCCCATTGAAACTCTATATTGGTCTCATCTGACCATAGAACCCGGTCCCATTGAAACTCTATATTGGTCTCATCTGACCATAGAACCTGGTCCCATTGAAACTCTATGTTGGTCTCATCTGACCTTAGAACCCGGTCCCATTGAAAGTCCCAGTAACGTTTGTCAAACTGTAGGCGCTTGAGTTTGTTGTTGGATGACAGCAAAGGCTTTTTTTAATGACAACCCTCCTAAACAACTAACATCTGGCAACCCTCCTAAACAACTAACATCTGGCAACCCTCCTAAACAACTAACATCTGGCAACCCTCCTAAACAACTAACATCTGGCAACCCTCCTAAACAACTAACATCTGGCAACCCTCCTAAACAACTAACATCTGGCAACCCTCCTAAACAACTTGTGGTTATGTAGGTGGTGTCTGATCGTAGTTTTGGAGACTTTCTGACCCCAAGACCCAACTAATGTCTGCAATTCTCCAGCTGTGATCATTGGAGATTTTTTTGGCCACTCGAATCATCCTCAAATCAAATCAAATCAAATCTTATTTGTCACATACACATGGTTAGCAGATGTTAATGCGAGTGTAGTGAAATGCTTGTGCTTCTAGTTCCGACAATGCAGTAATAACCAACAAGTAATCTAACTAACAATTACAAAACTACTGTCTTATACACAGTGTAAGGGGATAATGAATATGTACATAAGGATATATGAATGAGTGATGGTACAGGGCAGCATACAGTAGATGGTATCGAGTACAGTATATACATATGAGATGAGTATGTAGACAAAGTAAACAAAGTGGCATAGTTAAAGTGGCTAGTGATACATGTATTACATAAGGATGCAGTCGATGATATAGAGTACAGTATATACGTATGCATATGAGATGAATAATGTAGGGTAAGTAACATTATATAAGGTAGCATTGTTTAAAGTGGCTAGTGATATATTTACATAATTTCCCATCAATTCCCATTATTAAAGTGGCTGGAGTTGGGTCAGTGTCAATGACAGTGTGTTGGCAGCAGCCACTCAATGTTAGTGGTGGCTGTTTAACAGTCTGATGGCCTTGAGATAGAAGCTGTTTTTCAGTCTCTCGGCCCCAGCTTTGATGCACCTGTACTGACCTCGCCTTCTGGATGATAGCGGGGTGAACAGGCAGTGGTTCGGGTGGTTGATGTCCTTGATGATCTTTATGGCCTTCCTGTAACATCGGGTGGTGTAGGTATCCTGGAGGGCAGGTAGTTTGCCCCCGGTGATGCGTTGTGCAGACCTCACTACCCTCTGGAGAGCCTTACGGTTGAGGGCGGAGCAGTTGCCGTACCAGGCGGTGATACAGCCCGCCAGGATGCTCTCGATTGTGCATCTGTAGAAGTTTGTGAGTGCTTTTGGTGACAAGCCGAATTTCTTCGTGCTTGGGGTCAATATAGACACGCGTCCACTTCCAGGCCCATTATAAACATCTCCAGTTGCTTTAAACTTCTTAATTATCGCCTTGATAGTGGAAATGGGCCTTTTCAACCGTTTAGCAATTTCCAGATGTTTTTTTTTGCAGCTCAACAACCTTTTGTCATTACTGTATTCTTGGGTCTTTTACATTGTGATGGATGACTATGGGAACTTGGCCTGTGTGTCACCTCGTATTTATACCCCAGTGAAACAGGAAGTCATGGCTCACCACTTAAGTGTTCCTAACCACTCAGGTGAACTTAAAAACATAAAATACTAATGGGAATGTACCCCAGTTAGATTTTACTTATAAGAATTCCCCAAAAATTGTGGCAGGCATGTTTCTGAGAAAAAGTATTTAGTTAATTTATTTCACAATTATACAAATTGTCAATATTTTTACTTGAATTAAAGGTTTGATTTTTGTGAATATTTTGAATGAAAAACCAGGAGGATAAGCAGCAAAGACATTTAATTTATATATAAATAAATAAATATATTTACATTTTATTCACAGCCCGTTTTGCTAATATTTACCAAGGGTGCAAACATTAGTGGAGGGCACTGTATTTGTATTTGATACACATTATGTATTTGATACACTGCCGATTGTGCAGGTTTTCCTACTTACAAAGCATGTAGAGGTCAGTAATCTTTATCATAGGTACACTTCAACTGTGAGAGAAAATCACATTGTATGATTTTTAAGTAATTCATTTGCATTTTGTTGCCTGACACAAGTATTTGATCACCTACCAATCAGTAAGAATTCCATCTCTCTCAGACCTGTTAGTTTTTCTTTAAGAAGCCCTCCTGTTCTCCACTCATTACCTGTATTAACTGCACCTGTTTGAACTCGTTCCCTGTATAAAAGACACCTGTCCACACACTCAATCAAACAGACTCCAACCTCTCCACAATGGCCAAGACCAGAGAGGATGTAAGGACATCAGGGGTTAAATTGTAGACCTGCACAAGGCTGGGATGGGCTACAGGACAATAGGCAAGCAGCTTGGTGAGAAGGCAACAACTGTTGGTGCAATTATTAGAAAATGGAAGAAGTTCAAGATGACGGTCAATCACCCTCGGTCTGGGGCTCCATGCAAGATCTTATATCATGGGGCATCAATGTTCATGAGGAAGGTGAGGAATCTGGAGAAGGTCTGTATGGAGGAGTGGGCCAAAATCCCTGCTGCAGTGTGTGTAAACCTGGTCAAGAACTACAGGAAACGTATGATCTCTGTAATTGCAAACAAAGGTTTCTATACCAAATGTTGAGTTCTGCTTTTCTGGTGTATCAAATACTTATGTCAGGCAATACAATGCAAATGAATTACTTAAAAATCATACAATGTGATTTTCTGGATTTTTGTTTTAGATTCCGTCTCTCACAGTTGAAGTGTACCTATGATACAGACCTCTACATGCTTTGTAAGTAGGAAAACCTGAAAAATCGGCAGTGTATCAAATACTAGTTCTCCCCACTGTATATATATAAATATAACACTGTATAGATAATAATCTGTATGTATTCAGCTGCTCAGATTGTTTACATATCTTTTATAAAGTATTTTTGGCCCCAGTTTTATTGGAAAATCAACAGCGAGACAGTATGAATACTGATGGAGCCGGGACTCAATCCCACACAGGGTAGCATATAAACTGAAGGTGGCAGCCTTAACTGCTCGACCAACCTCATGGACTACGCATCTCTGATTTCAACGCCTATATGAAAAGTGTTTATTTTCATTTTCATTTATACAGGTCATTCTCATTGAGAGAAAACCTATTTTGCCTGAGAGACTAAAGTGGAACCTGCAGGCAGAGCCGGACGTCAAACGTGTTTTCCTCCCCGCAGTACGATCTCCAACCCCCTCCTCACGAATGCATCCCTGTGTCTAGGAGCTATTAAGGTTCCTGTAAAATCCTTCCTCTTTGATCCTTATCGTCCTAATGACCTTTCAGATCACAGACTGACTGGGTTTCTCTGTTCCACTTAGTGTGTATGGCCCGGATGACAGCGAGCGTCTCCACGCAGCCCTGTCCTTTCCTTCTTCCCACTGAGGTAAAAAAACACAGCAGATTAAAAGACAGCAGATTAAAAGCCTGTAGATTAATTGAGACTCTGGTCTTTAAATGTCTGCATTAGTCAAAGAGCAGGAAGAGTTGTTTATCTTGACCTTGGAGGGAGCAGTAGGGGAGACGTTGGGTTGGTGGAGACAGGAGGGAGAGGTAGAGGACATGCTGGGTTGGTGGAGACAGGAGGGAGAGGGAGAGGACATGCTGGGTTGGTGGAGACAGGAGGGAGAGGTAGAGGACATGTTGGGTTGGTGGAGACAGGAGGGAGAGGTAGAGGACATGCTGGGTTGGTGGAGACAGGAGGGAGAGGTAGAGGACATGCTGGGTTGGTGGAGACAGGAGGGAGAGGTAGAGGACATGTTTCGGTGGAGACAGGAGGGAGAGACGGATGGCAGCAGCATGTCTCCCAAATGGCACACCCTGTGCCTCCACACAATCCGAGACAGGATTGGTCTACGGACAATTCCTTCGACCTCATGGCTTGGTCTTTGCTCTGCACTGTCAACTGTGGGACCTTGTATAAAGAGGTGTCTGTCCAACCTGTTTTCGCGTTGTCATTATGGGGTATTGTGTGTAGATTGAGGGAAGAAAATATGAGTGGCATTTGAACGTAAACTTTTTTTTATTTTATTTTTTATCAAAATGACCTGTTTTTTGTTGTTGAAAAATGCCTTCTGGAACACCTGAACTTTCATGTGCCTTAAATTACAAACTTGTATTCCATATGTAAATACAATAACATTGTTAAATTATGAGCCTAGTTGGTTTAGCCACGGAAAAAGTCAGGAACCTTCCCGCTAGCCATGATTGGCTGAGATAATGAGTGAGCTGGACATTCCAAGAGATGAGTTTGGATTGGTCTGCCATGTAGCACGCTTCTGTCTATAACATGAGTTGCTCAGTATGTGTAGGTAATCTTTTCTAATGCAGCTTCTTTTTAAAGATATCACGGAGAACTGCAAAAGTGTTACTAAAGTTACTAAGTGTCACTCTGCACTGTCTGGAGGACTGAATTTTGAAATGAGTGGAATGTCTGGTGGAAGCAGAATAGGAGATGGAGAAAATTCTGCCGTTTGATTGCAAATATGCAGAGGGAGTCGAAAAGAGAACACACCGAATAAGTCTGTTGTATAAAACACCTGTCTCCGGATTACATCTTCAAACTAAGGGCAACCATGGCAACCGTGACAGAGAGCGAGAATCCTTGTATACGGGCAAGGGTCTAGTTACATTTTCAGATATTATAAGTTTCTAATTTTGTCAGAAAATCATTTTCATTGCAAGTTAAAGCGTACTGTTAGCTATCTAGCTAACGTTAGTTGGCTGGCTAGCTAGCTAACAGTGCGTGTATGATATGTGTATTAATATTATTCGTAACTCAGAGTAATTTGCATTGCTAGTTAAAGGCTAGGTGTTCCGCTAGCGGAACGTTTCGACAACATCCGGTGAAATGGCAGAGCACTACTTTTTTTTTATTATTAGAAATATTTAACTTTCATACATTCATGCTAATACACCAAATTAAAGCTTAACTTCGTGTTAATCTAGCCACCATGTCAGATTTCAAGAAGGCTTTACGGCGAAAGCAAACCATGCTATTATCTGAGGACAGCACCCCATCAAACAAACACATGACAATCATAATTCAACCCGCCATGCGTGACACAAAACTCAGAAATAACGATATAATTCATGCCTTAACTTTGAACAACTTCTGTTGGCACTCCAATATGTCCCAGAAACATCACAAAAAAACATCCTTTTGTTCGATAAATTCTGTCGTTATATCTCCAAAATGTTTATTTGGCACATTTGAATCAGAAAAATACAGGTTCCAACTCGCGCAACATGAATACAAAATATCTAATAAATTACCTGTAATCTTGATCCAAACATTTCAAACAACTTTCCAACTTTAGGTATTTTTTTTACGTAAATAATCGATAAAATGTAAGACGGGATAAACTGTGTTCAATACATAGGGGAAGAGGGTTCCATAGGGCTCTGGTCTAAAGTAGTGCACTGTATAGGGAATAGGGTGCCATTTGGGATGCAACCTCAGTCAGAGATCACTCTGCTATTTTACTCAGCAGCTGAAGGATAGGGAGCACCAATACAAGCTGAGGGAGGAAGAGAGGCATGGAGAGCAGAAATCAAAACACAACCCTGATACCCCCAGGGCCCCCAGACTGACTGGATTAGAACTGTGTTTCTTCCCCTCCTCAACAAACTAACAAACGGAGGAGAGGAGGTGAGGAGAGGAGAGGAGGAGAGGAGAAGTGGAGAGGAGAGGAGAAGAGGAGGTAGGAGAGGAGAGGAGAAGAAGAGGTGAGGAGAGGAGAGGAGAGGAGAGGAGAAGAAGAAGAGGAGGAAAGGAGAGGAGGAAAGGATGAGAGGAGAGGAGGAGAGGCGGGGAGAGGATGAGAGGAGCTACTGGTCGATGCAGCACTGACTGTTAATTAGACTTGGCAGGGCCAGGAGTTCATTCGTCAGCATTGTGCTATGTGTGTGTTTGTGTGGCTTGGTGTGTGTACGCCTGTACGTTTGTGTGTATCCACTCCCCTCGCCTGGGAGGTGCAGGACAATCAGTGTCCTGTGGGACAGGTCGGTGTGTGTGTCCAGTAATCACTGCAGGGCTCCAATAGAGTCCGGGTTAAACACCAGGAGATGGAGGTCCATGGGAGGGTCTGGGTAGAGACTGCTAATACACTACGTCCTCACCCTCCTAGACTTCCAGCCAACCACTCGGCAAGCAGAGCAGAACAAGGACAGGACATTGCAGCAGAGCACCCAGAGTAGGGGCCACTGATCAAGGGTGTAGGAGCCAGGACATGTCCCCACTCCTCCCACTGGCTGCTGAGTTCCTTACTCCTCCTCCCACAGGCTGCTGAGTTCCTTACCCCTCCTCCCACTGGCTGCTGAGTTCCTTACCCCTCCTCCCACTGGCTGCTGAGTTCCTTACCCCTCCTCCCACTGGCTGCTGAGTTCCTTACCCCTCCTCCCACTGGCTGCTGAGTTCCTTACCCCTCCTCCCACTGGCTGCTGAGTTCCTTACCCCTCCTCCCACTGGCTGCTGAGTTCCTTACCCCTCCTCCCACTGGCTGCTGAGTTCCTTACCCCTCCTCCCACTGGCTGCTGAGTTCCTTACCCCTCCTCCCACAGGCTGCTGAGTTCCTTACCCCTCCTCCCACTGGCTGCTGAGTTCCTTACCCCTCCTCCAACTGGCTGCTTTGTTCTCAGTTGTAAACAAGCAGTGAGAGAAGAAGCCCCATGCAGCACCACCACGGACAAAGTAAGTTTAATTATGAATGAACTTTGATATGGTTGAACGAAAGTCAAGCAACTATACGTTTTCTCCTGGCTAGTATGCAGCTACATCAGTTAGCTTTACATTTACGGTTTAGTCATTTTTTAGCCGTTTCAGGTTTTATCTAACTAGCTAACGTTGGGTAGTTCTGACTGTGTGAAAAAACTGACAGTGAATTGAATTGATGCCAAGAATACTTGCTACTGTAGCTACAGAATTACTTCCACAAATCACTGTCAAGTTAGCAAGAGATGAGCCACAGTAAATAAGGAAAAATAAAATAGTGCAAATGACTGATTGTAAGTAAGTTTCCTTGGCAACTGCCCGCAGTTATTATAGTAAACAAAAACTGAAAGAAAAAACAAATCATGAAAAACGATTTAGTAGACTGAAATAAAATAATGATAAAACCCGTTTGAAAAACTAAAACTTTAACTGAAACTATAATCTTTGACTCCAAAACTAACTCAAAATATAGCTGTGAGCAGCAATGAACGGGGTTCACAGGATGATAGAAAGGACACAAGATCAAGTTGGATAACAAAGCAAGCACTCTATCATGTAGGAACTATCTACTTTTATGTGCAATCAGTGAAATAATTAGCATTCCAAAATACTTCAATACACTCTCATAGCTGTAATACGAAGACTGGGCAAATGGAAGGACTTTGGGTTTCACATTTTCCTAAATAAAAATATCCACCTTTCACTACATACAATGTGTGATGACATAATTGTACCTAGTGATGACATAATTGTACCTAGTGATGACATAATTGTACCTAGTGATGACATAGTGATGACATAATTGTACCTAGTGATGACATAATTGGGCAACGCTATGTGATTATACAGATATACTATTCACGATATTTCACAAGGCTGGTGTGTATAATTTAAATCTCACGTTAATTAGCATGATACAAAGTCCACTTGAACAATAGTGCCCTAGTATCCTATGGTGCCACTGGTGCCAATGACATCTACAGTGCCACCAACTAGTCTGGTGTAGCCATCTAAGGTTGTAGTGACTTTATATTCACCTGGTTTCTAAGGGCATATACACAAGGCTTACATACCAAATTTCATGGTCCCATGTCCATTGGTTCAGCCCTGATGTGATATGGTACCATCTAGCAGTGTAGCGTGGCCGATTTTGAATGCCGCAACTAATCATTCTCAAAATCATTAGAGGCTAATGAATTGAGTCCATATACCAAATTACCAAGTTAATCTGATTCATGGTTCATGAGAAGAAGATTTGTTTAAAGTAATTTTAGCATCAGCATACAGTGGGGCAAAAAAGTATTTAGTCAGCCACTAATTGTGCAAGTTCTCCCACTTAAAAAGATGAGAGAGGCCTGTAATTTTCATCATAGGTACACTTCAACTATGACAGACAAAATGAGAGAAAAGGATCCAGAAAATCACATTGTAGGATTTTTAATGAATTTATTGCAAATTATGGTGGAAAATAAGTATATGGTCACCTACAAACAAGCAAGATTTCTGGCTCTCACAGACCTGTAACTTCTTCTTTAAGAGGCTCCTCTGTCCTCCACTCGTTACCTGTATTAATGGCACCTGTTTGAACTTGTTATCACAATTGGTGGCTGAATAAATACTTTTTTTGCCCCACTGTATGTGCTTACGGACATATTTGAATGCATCAACAGTTTTTTCTCAAAACCATTAAAGACTGATGTAATGAGTCTAAATTCAACATCTGGAGTGAATGACGTTCATGAAGAGAAGATGATTTTGAGCATTCGTGTCACATATGCAAAGAGCGAGTTGTCAATAGTTTCTTTGTTGTTTTAGATATCATCAGTGAGGTGCATGTTAGCGACATCCATGATAGCGATGACAAGTTTCAAGTTGATAGGCGACTGCGGAACGGATTTGTTTTTTTTTATTGTCAATAACTCAGCTATCCCTTGGCTTTTCTAAAACTAGGTTAATACATGTACCATGGGCCTACATTTTCTTTGTCCTATTGTTCATGAAAATCAGATTTTTAAGTATTTTTTTTTAGCAGATTTTAGCATATAAGCGTACGTGCATCTACTGGTAGCCATCTTTGTATGCATCAGCATTATTTTCTCAAACTCCAGTGAATCTGAATATTAGTCGATGAGAAGAGTTTCAATCTATATTTTAAGTATTAGCATTAGCATAGTACAAAAGGTCATTGTTTATATAATTGCCTTATTGTTTACGATATCAATGCCAAACATAACGTGGTTCATCATGATCATGTCTGTGATGACCCCAAACAGTTAGGCCATTGTGAAGTGTATTTACAAATGGATTTAAATGGATTTCTGATTTAAATGGAAATGTAATTTCTGATTTCCTGATGTATCAATAACTCATCCATCTCTTATTAACCAATCCCTTAACTTTTCTCAAAATAAAGTTTAGAAATGTACCAATCCGGTGTTATTTGGTGTTATTCGGTGTTATTTGGTGTTATTTGGTGTTATTCTGTGTTATTCTGTGTTATTTGGTGTTATTCGGTGTTATTCGGTGTTATTCTGTGTTATTCTGTGTTATTCTGTGTTATTCGGTGTTATTTGGTGTTATTTGGACTTATGAGAAGATGTTTTTCGAAGGTTTTACAAACTGTCCAAGATGGCGGAAACTCTATCCTGACAGACATAATGGGTCCATGAGGCATATTTGTTCAGCATGAGGAAAGACACATGAATACAAAGTTTCAAGTCTCTAGGTCAAACGGGGTTTATGACTGCTTATAACAGCGCCATCTATTGGACAATCTTGGTCTTTTTGACCAAGTTACTCATGGCCTCATGTGCCAAATTAGAAAACAGTAACTAATCTAAACTTGAGTTATTTGACCACGTCAAGGATTTTTTATTTTTATTATCTAAGAATAACAATACATTTCACAGCTTCGCTTTGAACCCCTAATAAATTAAAAAAATATCATGAATTATGTTCAGTTATAGTTTTTTTTCCCCTCCACAGCATGGCCTTCACCCCAGATCAAAACTCCAAACCTACAACCTAATTTTGACCAAAATTAACCAGAGAGATTAATGCTTTC
Source organism: Oncorhynchus nerka (assembly GCF_034236695.1). Lineage (NCBI taxonomy): Eukaryota > Metazoa > Chordata > Actinopteri > Salmoniformes > Salmonidae > Oncorhynchus > Oncorhynchus nerka. The sequence goes on from NC_088412.1 coordinate 3,627,487, forward strand.
CAAGGTTTTCTTTTTCCAAGCTATATGGAGGGTGCTCTAGCAAACAAACAGCAGACACCTGGGGACACCATCCAACCTGGAACTGAGTGAGTAGTGTTTGGTCTGATGCTATTTTCAAAGCCAAGAAGAAAAAACATTAAAAATAATAAATGAAGTACATTACTATATATTTGACTTTATGGGGATGGAATGCTGAGTTAAGGCTTCAAGGATTGCAAGAACAGACCAGATGTAAATTCAATTAGCACTGAGGTGTGAAGCAAAATATGTCGAGTCCTTTGGGCCCAACAAGTGTCAGGAGTCTTTGAAGCATCCTCTGAAGTCCCCTCCTGCTGTTCAAAGACCAGTCACTGGCATTTTCTACAAGAAATCTGCCTCCAGAAATAAAGGTTTCTCCCAAGTGGGTGTGACACCTACTCCCATTGCCTGCTGCTTGGATTCCCCCTGGCGATCTGTTCACCGTCTGCCCTGGCCTGTCTCCCCCTGTCTGGTGCAGGTACCCCCAACACACTCACCCCTCTCTGTTCACCATCTGCCCTGGCCTGTCTCCTCCTGTCTGGTGCAGGTACCCCCAACACACTCACCCCTCTCGGTTCACCATCTGCCCTGGTCTGTCTCCCCCTGTCTGGTGCAGGTACCCCCAACACACTCACCCCTCTCTGTTCACCATCTGCCCTGGCCTGTCTCCCCCTGTCTGGTGCAGGTACCCCCAACACACTCCCCCCTCTCTGTTCACCATCTGCCCTGGCCTGTCTCCCCCTGTCTGGTGCAGGTACCCCCAACACACTCCCCCTCTCTGTTCACCATCTGCCCTGGCCTGTCTCCTCCTGTCTGGTACAGGTACCCCCAACACACTCACCCCTCTCCGTTCACCATCTGCCCTGGCCTGTCTCCTCCTGTCTGGTACAGGTACCCCCACCACACTCCCCCCTCACTCCGAGCTTTAGCTCACCTCCAGCACTCACGCACTGTTGTGGCGAGTGACTATCAACTAACAATAGCTAGCCCCAAGTCGTTATATATATTTTTTTTTCCTTGTGTATTTTGCTATTTTGCTGTTTGCCTCATGACTTCTGTATACTTTGTTGACTACAAACTTTCTTTACCCAACTGTGGGACAGACTATGTTTGTTCCCACACTCGGGACTCTGACTCTCTCTTGGTTACACAGACTTTTGGCCTCCCATCCTATTCTAACCAATTCTCGCTGGCTTTGTGTTCATGTTAACTGATGAAATTGCTGCACAATATGATCTTGTTGCCATCTGATGCACATTCAGATGTCAAAAATCAACACTGCAGCATTCTCCCTGTCCTCTGCAGTGCCCTGATTGTATTACTGCTGATGATATCTATGGATGTGCATGTACACTCTGGCCCATCTACTGTTGCTAGACCCAAATCTGACTTGTGCTCTGATATCTGATTCACTGATTTCTGCTCTCGTAAAATCCTGGGTTTTCTGCACGTTAACACTAGAAGCTAATTACCAAAAATGTATGAAATGTATGAATTGAAAGTGTCCACAGCTCCAATCCAGATGTGTTGGTCATTACTGAGACGTAGTTAAGGAAGAGTGTTTCAGCAAGACAGATCTTCCAAAGATGGTGGAGTGGCAATCTTTACCAAGGATCATCTTCAGTGCTCGGTTGTCTCCACCAAGTCTGTCCCCAAACTATTTGATTGCTGGTTTTAAGCATTAAACTTTCAAATAGCCCTTTGTTGACTGTTGCTGGGTGTTATCGTCCTCCATCAGCCCCGGCCGTGTACCCTACCTGCCCTAAGCTCTCTACTGGCCCCTTACACTAAGTCTGAATTTGTCCTGCTAGGTGACCTAAACTGGGACATGCTTAAACCACCTGGCCAGATTGTTACCATTCCCACAAGCTATGACTCCAAACACAAAAAAAGGCTACTTCCTCGATGTTATCCTCCCAAATAATCCTGATAGGTATCAGTCTGGTGTTTCTGTAATGACCTCAGTGATCACTGTTTTACAGCCTGTGTTCGTAATAGCTGCTCAGTGAAACGACCTGTCCTGATTTGTCATAGATGCTTGCTAGAAAACTTTAATGTGCAAGCCTTCCTTCATGAACTGGCCTCTATAAAATGGTATAGAATCAGCTTGATCCCCTCTGTCAAAGACGCTTAGACCTTCTTTTATGATATTTTCAGTGGTATTGTTAAGAAACACGTCCCCATAAAGAAAATTTGAATTACATACAGGTTCAGCCCCTGGTTCGACCGTGATATGGCAGAGTTACTCCACCTCAAGAATTCCATTTGGCGAAAGGCTTGACTGGCTCTCGTTGAGGCAAATGAGAAATAAGTGCACTCAGGCTATCCAGAAGGCCAAAGTTTGTTACTTTAAGGAGCAGTTCTCTCTCTGTGGGTCTAACCCCAAGAAGTTCTGGAAAACAGTTAAAGACCTGGAGAATAAACCATCCTCCTCACAGCTGCCCATGTCCCTTAATGTTGATGATGTGGTTGTTACTGACAAGAAGCACATGGCTGAGCTCTTTAATCACCACTTCATTAAGTCAGTATTCCTATTTGACTCAGCCATGCCTCCTTGCCCGTCCAACATTTACTCATCTCCCACCCCTTCTAATGCAACTATCCCCAATGCTTCTCCCTCTTTTCCCCCTGCCCCGCTACAAAGATTCTCCCTGCAGGTGGTCACTGAGTCTGAGGTGCTAAAGGAGCTCCTTAAACTTGACCCCAAAACATTTTGGGTCAGATGGTTTAGACCCTTTCTTCTTTAAGGATGCTGCCCCTATCATCACCAAGCCTATCTCTGACCTTTTTAACCTGTCTCTCCTGTCTGGGGAGGTTTCCCATTGCTTGGAAGGCAGCCACGGTTCGACCTTTAATTAAAGGGGAGATCAAGCTGATCCTAACTGTTATAGGCCTATTTCTATTTATAGGCCTATTTCTAGTTTATCAAGTGATGGAACAACTTGTAAATAATCAACTGACTGGCTTTCTTGATCTCTATTATTCTCTTGGGTATGCAATCTGGTTTTCTTGATGTCTATAGTATCTGGTATGCAGTCCGGTTTCTGCTCAGGTTATGGATGTGTCACTGCATTAAAGGTCCTAAACGATGTCAAGTTTGGCCTTGATTGTAAGCAATGTTGTGCTGCTATTTTTATTGACTTAGCCAAATCTTTTGATACGGTAGACCATTCCACTCTTGTGGAACGGTTAAGGAGTATGGGTGTCTCTGAGGGGTCTTTGGCCTGGTTTGCTAACTACCTCTCTCAACGAGTGCAGTGTATTAAGCCAGAAAATCTGCTGTCTAAGCCACTGCCTGTCACCAAGGGAGTACCCCAAGGCTCGATCCCATGCCCCACGCTCTCCTCAATTTACATCAACAACATAGGTCAGGCAGTAGGAAGCTCACTCATCCATTTATATGCAGATGATACAGTCTTATACTCAGCTGGCCCCTCCCTGGATTTTGTGCTAAATGCTCTACAACAAAGCTTTCTTAGTGTCCAACAAGCTTTCTCTGCCCTTAACCTTGATCTGAACACCTCCAAAACAAAGGTCATGTGGTTTGGTAAGGTGAATGCCCCTCTCCCCACCGCTGTGATTACTCTGAGGGTTTGGAGCTTGAGGTAGTCACCTCATACAAGTACTTGGGAGTATGGCTAGACGGTACACTGTCCTTCTCTCAGCACATATCAAAGCTGCTAAAGTTAAATCTAGACTTTCCTCTATTGTAATCCCTCCTCTTTCACCCCAGATGCCAAACTAACTCTGATTCAGATAACTATTTTAATATCTGATCAATTAGTCTTCTGAATTATGCTTTACTTCACGTCTGTCTCATTCCAAAGGTCGTAAATTGTTGGTTATCTGCATGAACCTAAACTACGAATCATCGATATACCAATTGGCTTAATAAATTATATACTAACTAACTAAATAATCACAGAAATGCATAAACAAACAAACAGTAGATATTGGTTACTAACAACGATAGGGAAGATCACCAGGTGGGCGAAACCGATATGATTGGTGGACAAAGGGAAGGGGGTGTGGACTGAGAAAAGAGCGGGAAAGACCAGATGGATCACTACATAATAATAATATAATTCATATGATGATAATGACTAACTACCAATTGGATATTAAGAAATTGGGGAGAAAAGAGAAAAAACGTTTTTAAAAATATATATATTATACAGTTGTAGTCGGAAGTTTACATACACTTAGGTTGGAGTCATTAAAACTTGTTTTTCAACCACTCCACAAATGTATTGTCCTAACTGACTTTTGGCAAGGCGGTTAGGACGTCTACTTTGTGCATAACACAAGTTATTTTTCCAACAATATTTAACTTATAATTCAATGTATCACACTTCCAGTGGGTCAGACTGTGCCTTTAAACAGCTTGGAAAATGTCATGGCTTTAGAAGCTTCTGATAGCCTACTTGACATCATTTGAGTCAATTGGAGGTGAACCTGTGGATGTATTTCAAGGCTTCTTTGCTTGACATCATGGGAAAATCAAAAGAAATCAACCAAGACCTCAGAAAAAAATGGTAGACCTCCACAAGTCTGGTTCATCTTTTGGAGCAATTTTCAAACACCTGAAGGTACCACACTCATCTGTACAAACAATAGTGCGCAACTATAAACACCATGGGACCAAGCAGCTGTCATACCACTCAGGAAGGGGACTGTGTCCTAGAGATGAACGTACTTTGGTACGAAAAGTGCAAATCAAATCCCAGAACAACAGCAAAGGACCTTGTGAAGATGCTGGAGGAAACAGGTACACAAGTATCTATATCTACAGTAAAACGAGTCCAATATCGACATAACCTGAAAGGCCGCTCAGCAAGGAAGAAGCCACTGCTCCAAAACCGCCATAAAAAGCCAGCTGCACATGGGGACAAAAATCGTACTTTTTGGAAAAATGTCCTCTGGTCTGATGAAACAAAAATAGAACTGTTTGGCCATAATGACCATCGTTATGTTTGGAGGGAAAAGAGGGAGGCTTGCAAGCCGAAGAACACCATCCCAACCGTGAAGCACGGGGTGGCATTATCATGTTATGGGGGTGCTTTGCTACAGGAGGGCCTGGTGCACTTCACAAAATAGATGGCTTCATGAGGATGGAAAAGGATGTGGATATATTGAAGCAACATCTCAAGACATTAGTCAGGAAGTTAAAGCTTGGTCGCAAATGGGTCTTCCAAATTGACAATGTCCCCAAGCATACTTCCAATGTTGTGGAAAAATGGCTTAAGGACAACAAAGTCATGGTATTGGAGTGGCCATCACAAAGCCCTGACCTCAATCCTATAGAACGTTTGTGGGCAGAACTGAAAAAGCATGTGCGAGCAAGGAGGCCTACAAACCTGACTCGGTAACACCAGCTCTGTCAGGAGGAATGGGCCAAAATTCACCCAACTTATTGTGTGAAGCTTGTGGAAGGCTACCAGAAACGTTTGACCCAAGTTAAACAATTTAAAGGCAATGCTACCAAAAACTAATTGAGTGTATGTAAACTTCTGACCCACTAGGAATATGATGAAAGAAATAATAGCTGAAATAAATCACTCTACTATTATTCTGACATTTCGCATTCTTAAAATAAAGTGGTGATCCTAACTGACCTAAGACAGGGAATTTTTATTCGGATTAAATGTCAGGAATTGTGAAAAACTGAGTTTAAATGTATTTGGCTAAAGTGTATGTAAACTTCCAACTACAACTGCAAATTAATTGAAATGCTAATCCTTTGCACGTGAACACTCACTCATTCGGGAATAATTGCAATCAATATATATTTACGTCCATGTCATTGTGAGCTTCTCTGTTGTAATCGTCAGTCCGTCTGCTGGAGGGTCAGTTCATCAGAGAGTGGTTGTCGGTCTATCGACGGCTCCTGATGATGTCTGTTGGAATCGTCAGTCCGTCTGCTGGAGGGTCAGTTCATCGGAGAGTGGTTGTCGGTCTATCGACGGCTCCTGATGATGTCTGTTGCAATCGATACGTCAGGTGTCAATTGTTCTTAGAATAGATGTTTCGGCAGTTGTCGGTATTCGCATCCCAGGTTTATGTAATTTCTAGCTGTAGACTAGTAATTAGTACCTAAGATTTGCTCTTATTCTGTAGGGATCGATAAATCTGTAGCCAATGCTCCACGTGGTTTTCTAGTCTTGGTACTCAAACCTGTGCCACCTCAGCTTACACCGAGGTATTCGGTGGTCTTAACAATTCGCAATCACAGCTCACGCTGTGGGTTTGCTTAGTCTGAAGAGATTTTTCTTAGGAGGGCTTTTATTCGTAACAGTAGAAGAGGGCCAGATCATGTCTGTGCTCAATGTAGCCACTGACTAGTTAAACTTTACAGGGAATTCAATTCTCTCAAAATTAAAGGTTAACGTCACATTACATAATTTCACAAATAGTTTCATCTTTACTCATTTTATACAAGAATTAGATGCAAACACCATAACTGAGAAATATGCACATTCAGAGAAAAAGTTATGTGTGTTTCCTGTCCCTCGTGAGGTCACCAAATTAAACACACTCAACATAACTGTCCCTTAAGTGTCCACGGACCCTTCAAACACTCTCAAAGGTTGACATATTGTTTAAAACTCCCATTTTGGGGATTTAGGAGTTTGGCCAAGTGAAATCCCTTGTTCACTCTGTGGTCTCTCTCTCTCTCTGCATGAAAACGGGGAGACAGTCTCCACCAGGAATTTACAACCTGAGATAACAGTACCTGGGTGTTGGAGAGAGTGAGAGAGGGGGAAGCCACGATCTACACCCAGAAACGGCCAGGTCATGACACTACCCATGCTAGATTACAGAGACATAATTTATAGATCAGCAGGTAAGGGTGATCTCGAGTGGCTAGATGTTCTTTACCATTCGGCCATCAGATTTGCCACCAATGCTCCTTATAGGACACATCACTGCACTCTATACTCCTCTGTAAACTGGTCATCTCTGTATACCCGTTGCAAGACCTACTGGTTGATGCTTATTTATTAAACCCTCTTAGGCCTCACTCCCCCCTTTCTGAAGTATCTACTGCAGCCCTCATCCTCCACATACAACACCCGTTCTGCCAGTCACATTCTGTTAAAGGTCCCCAAAGCACACACATCCCTGGGTCGCCGCTCTTTTCAGTTCGCTGCAGCTAGCGACTGGAACGAGCTGCAACAAACACTCAAACTGGACAGTTTTAGCACAATCTCTTCATTCAACCTACACACTCCACTCTCATGAAAAAACACAAATTACTGTCGCATTCAGATCTGTACGGGCCCTTCCAGGACAAGTCAGTTAAAATTACACATCCTACCCAAGAACCGTGACATCATATCATATCCTACCCAGATCCATAACAATCACATCAGATCCTACCCAGATCCATAACAATCACATCAGATCCTACCCAGATCCATACCAATCACATCATATCCTACCCAGACCCATAACAACCACATCAGATCCTACCCAGACCCATAACAACCACATCATATCCTAACCAGACCCATAACAATCACATCAGATCCTACCCAAGACCCATAACAATCACATCATATCCTACCCAGATCCATAACAACCACATCAGATCCCACCCAGATCCATAACAATCACATCAGATCCTACCCAGATCCATATCAATCACATCATATCCTACCCAGATCCATATCAATCACATCAGATCCTACCCAGACCCATAACAATAACATCAGATCCTACCCAGATCCATAACAATCACATCATATCCTACCCAGACCCATAACAATCACATCAGATCCTACCCAGATCCATAACAATCACATCATATCCTACCCAGATCCATATCAATCACATCATATCCTACCCAGATCCATAACAACCACATCAGATCCATAACAATCACATCATATCCTACCCAGATCCATAACAATCACATCAGATCCTACCCAGATCCATAACAATCACATCATATCCTACCCAGACCCATAACAATCACATCAGATCCTACCCAGATCCATATCAATCACATCAGATCCTACCCAGATCCATATCAATCACATCATATCCTACCCAGATCCATATCAATCACATCAGATCCTACCCAGACCCATAACAATAACATCAGATCCTACCCAGATCCATATCAATCACATCATATCCTACCCAGATCCATAACAATCACATCAGATCCTACCCAGATCCATAAAATAACATCAGATCCTACCCAGATCCATAACAATCACATCATATCCTACCCAGACCCATAACAATCACATCAGATCCTACCCAGATCCATACCAATCACATCAGATCCTACCCAGATCCATAACAATCACATCAGATCCTACCCAAGACCAATGACGTTATTTAGAATTCTGTACCCCGACCTGCTTGTGTCCCGTATCGGATCTCAGGTATTCGGGTACAAGTGGATCTGTGATGACCTCCATACCATATGATTTGATTTGGAGGGTATTCTAAAACGCTTTAGGCACATTTTCATAATGCATTGAGTCAGTGAAGACTCAAAAATGTGTCTACCAATTTTCTTTGTAATGAAGCAAAATATCTGTTTAGGGAACAACTGTACAAGCGCAGAAAGAGTGGAAATAAGGTTGATTGTAAAAATGGGTGAACTTCCTCTTTAACAGAAACACTGGTATTCAGTAATGTACCAGAGTAAGTGTCCTGATCCCAGTCCACCACTCTCCAGACTGATCCTCCTCCTAGTCCACCCCTCCCCAGACTGATCCTAGTCCACCCCTCTCCAGACTGATCCTCCTCCTAGTCCACCCCTCCCCAGACTGATCCTAGTCCACCCCTCCCCAGACTGATCCTAGTCCACCACTCTCCAGACTGATCCTCCTCCTAGTGCACCACTCTCCAGACTGATCCTAGTCCACCTGTCCCCAGACTGATCCTCCTCCTAGTCCACCACTCCCCAGACTGATCTTCCTCCTAGTCCACCCCTCCCCAGACTGATCCTAGTCCACCACTCTCCAGACTGATACTCCTCCTAGTCCACCCCTCCTGAGACTGATCCTCATCCTAGTCCACCACCTCCAGACTGATACTCCTCCTACTCCACCACTCCCCAGACTGATCCTCCTCCTAGTCCACCCCTCCCCAGACGGATCCTAGTCCACCACTCCCCAGACTGATCCTAGTCCACCACTCTCCAGACGGATCCTACTCCTAGTCCACCACTCCCAAGACTGATCCTCCTCCTAGTCCACCCCTCCCCAGACTGATCCTAGTCCACCACTCCCCAGACTGATCCTAGTCCACCACTCCCCAGACTGATCCTAGTCCACCACTCCCCAGACTGATCCTAGTCCACCACTCCCCAGACTGATCCTAGTCCACCACTCCCCAGACTGATCCTAGTCCACCACTCCCCAGACTGATCCTCCTCCCAGTCCACCACTCCCCAGACTGATCTTCCTCCCCCCCCCAGACTGATCCTAGTCCACCACTCCCCAGACTGATCCTCCTCCTAGTCCCCCCATCCACAGACTGATCCTAGTCCACCACTCCCCAGACTGATCCTCCTCCTAGTCCACCACTCCCCAGACTGATCCTAGTCCACCACTCCCCAGACTGATCCTCCTCCCAGTCCACCACTCCCCAGACTGATCCTCCTCCTAGTCCACCACTCCCCAGACTGATCCTAGTCCACCACTCCCCAGACTGATCCTCCTCCTAGTCCACCACTCTCCAGACTGATCCTCCTCCTAGTCCACCACTCCCCAGACTGATATTCCTCCTAGTCCCCCCATCCCCAGACTGATCCTAGTCCACCACTCCCCAGACTGATCCTCCTCCTAGTCCCCCCATCCACAGACTGATCCTAGTCCACCACTCCCCAGACTGATCCTCCTCCTAGTCCACCACTCCCCAGACTGATCCTAGTCCACCACTCCCCAGACTGATCCTCCTCCCAGTCCACCACTCCCCAGACTGATCCTCCTCCCAGTCCACCACTCCCCAGATTGATCCTCCTCCTAGTCCACCACTCCCCAGACTGATCCTAGTCCACCCATCCCCAGACTGATCCTAGTCCACCACTCCCCAGACTGATCCTCCTCCTAGTCCACCACTCTCCAGACTGATCCTCCTCCTAGTCCACCACTCCCCAGACTGATCTTCCTCCTAGTCCCCCATCCCCAGACTGATCCTAGTCCACCACTCCCCAGACTGATCCTCCTCCTAGTCCCCCATCCACAGACTGATCCTAGTCCACCACTCCCCAGACTGATCCTCCTCCTAGTCCACCACTCCCCAGACTGATCCTAGTCCACCCCTCCCCAGACTGATCCCAGTCCACCACTCCCCAGACTGATCCTAGTCCACCCCTCCCCAGACTGATCCTCCTCCTAGTCCACCACTCTCCAGACTGATCCTAGTCCACCACTCTCCAGACTGATGCTAGTCCACCCCTCCCCAGACTGATCCTCCTCCTAGTCCACCCATCCCCAGACTGATCCTAGTCCACCCCTCCCCAGACTGATCCTCCTCCCAGTCCACCACTCCCCAGACTGATCCTCCTCCTAGTCCACCACTCCCCAGACTGATCCTCCCCCCTCCCCAGACTGATCCTCCTCCCAGTCCACCACTCTCCAGACTGATCCTCCTCCTAGTCCACCACTCCCCAGACTGATACTCCTCCTAGTCCACCACTCCCCAGACTGATCCTCCTTCTAGTCCACCACTCCCCAGACTGATCCTAGTCCACCACTCCCCAGACTGATCCTCCTCCCAGTCCACCACTCCCCAGACTGATCCTCCTCCTAGTCCACCACTCCCCAGACTGATCCTAGTCCACCACTCCCCAGACTGATCCTCCTCCCAGTCCACCACTCCCCAGACTGATCCTCCTCCTAGTCCACCACTCCCCAGACTGATCCTCCTCCTAGTCCACCCATCCCCAGACTGATCCTCCTCCCAGTCCACCCCTCTACAGACTGATCCTAGTCCACCCCTCCCCAGACTGATCCTCCTCCCAGTCCACCACTCTCCAGACTGATCCTCCTCCTAGTCCACCACTCCCCAGACTGATACTCCTCCTAGTCCACCACTCCCCAGACTGATCCTCCTTCTAGTCCACCACTCCCCAGACTGATCCTAGTCCACCACTCCCCAGACTGATCCTAGTCCACCCCTCCCCAGACTGATCCTCCTCCCAGTCCACCACTCCCCAGACTGATCCTCCTCCTAGTCCACCACTCCCCAGATTGATCCGATCCTAGTCCACCACTCCCCAGACTGATCCTCCTCCCAGTCCACCCCTCCCCAGACTGATCCTCCTCCTAGTCCACCACTCTCCAGACTAATCCTAGTCCACCACTCCCCAGACTGATCCTCCTCCTAGTCCACCACTCCCCAGACTGACCCTCCTCCCAGTCCACCACTCCCCAGACTGATCCTCCTCCTAGTCCACCACTCCCCAGACTGATCCTAGTCCACCCATCCCCAGACTGATCCTCCTCCTAGTCCACCACTCCCCAGACTGATCCTAGTCCACCACTCCCCAGACTGATCCTCCTCCCAGTCCACCACTCCCCAGACTGATCCTCCTCCTAGTCCACCACTCCCCAGACTGATCTTCCTCCTAGTCCCCCCATCCCCAGACTGATCCTCCTCCTAGTCCACCACTCCCCAGACTGATCCTAGTCCACCCATCCCCAGACTGATCCTCCTCCTAGTCCACCACTCCCCAGACTGAGACCCATCCCCAGACTGATCCTCCTCCTAGTCCACCACTCTCCAGACTGATCCTCCTCCTAGTCCACCACTCCCCAGACTGATCTTCCTCCTAGTCCCCCCATCCCCAGACTGATCCTAGTCCACCACTCCCCAGACTGATCCTCCTCCTAGTCCCCCCATCCACAGACTGATCCTAGTCCACCACTCCCCAGACTGATCCTCCTCCTAGTCCACCACTCCCCAGACTGATCCTAGTCCACCACTCCCCAGACTGATCCTCCTCCCAGTCCACCACTCCCCAGACTGATCCTCCTCCTAGTCCACCACTCCCCAGACTGATCCTAGTCCACCACTCCCCAGACTGATCCTCCTCCTAGTCCACCACTCTCCAGACTGATCCTCCTCCTAGTCCACCACTCCCCAGACTGATCTTCCTCCTAGTCCCCCTATCCCCAGACTGATCCTAGTCCACCACTCCCCAGACTGATCCTCCTCCCTAGTCCCCCATCCCCAGACTGATCCTAGTCCACCACTCCCCAGACTGATCCTCCTCCTAGTCCACCACTCCCCAGACTGATCCTCCACCCCTCCCCAGACTGATCCCAGTCCACCACTCCCCAGACTGATCCTAGTCCACCCCTCCCCAGACTGATCCTCCTCCCAGTCCACCCCTCTACAGACTGATCCTAGTCCACCCCTCCCCAGACTGATCCTAGTCCACCACTCTCCAGACTGATCCTCCTCCTAGTCCACCACTCCCCAGACTGATCCTAGTCCACCACTCCACAGACTGATCCTCCTCCCAGTCCACCACTCCACAGACTGATCCTCCTCCCAGTCCACCACTCCCCAGACTGATCCTCCTCCTAGTCCACCACTCCCCAGACTGATCCTAGTCCACCACTCTCCAGACTGATCCTCCTCCTAGTCCACCACTCCCCAGACTGATACTCCTCCTAGTCCACCACTCCCCAGACTGATCCTCCTTCTAGTCCACCACTCCCCAGACTGATCCTAGTCCACCACTCCCCAGACTGATCCTCCTCCCAGTCCACCCCTCTACAGACTGATCCTAGTCCACCCCTCCCCAGACTGATCCTCCTCCCAGTCCACCACTCCCCAGACTGATCCTCCTCCCAGTCCACCACTCCCCAGACTGATCCTCCTCCTAGTCCACCACTCCCCAGACTGATCCTAGTCCACCCCTCCCCAGACTGATCCTAGTCCACCCCTCCCCAGACTGATCCTCCTCCTAGTCCACCACTCCCCAGACTGATCCTAGTCCACCACTCTCCAGACTGATCCTCCTCCTAGTCCACCACTCCCCAGACTGATCCTCCTCCTAGTCCACCACTCCCCAGACTGATCCTAGTCCACCACTCCACAGACAAACCAACGCCACTGACTTGAGGACCCTGGTAACCCACACACCACCAGCAGCTTGAGGCTATCCTCTTTAACATTAGCCTCTAGGCTATAGCATCTGGGCATTCCCCTTCACTGTTAGAGACATGACTGTCCACAAACACCCTCGCCAGCATTAAAATCTCAGAGGGGATCCTGAATCAGCCACGACCTCTCTACAGAAACTAGCTCCGCGAGGAGGCCATCAAACGTAATGATCAATGAAATAAATTGACTCTGTAGAGACAAAAATTGCCTGGCGCCAAAACTTCCTGAACCCGGAAAAGATCTACGAAAAAATCAAGTGTGACTCGGGGACTTTTGAAATGACCACAACGTTACACACACACACACACACACACACACACACACACACAGCCTGGTTCAGTATCTGTTTTAGTATTCTGCCAGTATCTTATCTACTCCTTGTTATCGTAGCATTCAGCTATTTTAGACACACAGTGACCTTCCTCTGAGGACGGGAGATAGAGGCTTTTAATGTCCTTATTAAATCAAACCATCCACAGAGAGGATAGGAGAGGAGGTGTGTGTGTGTGTGTGTGTGTGTGTGTGTGTGTTACTAAGCTAATATATGGCTTTGTTTTAAGATGACCCTGGATCATTTAGCTATTTGATATTAGGATTTTAGTTATTGGTATATACAGTACCAGTCAAACGTTTTACAATGGTGGGGGGGGGGGGTCTGGTGCACGAAATCTAAGGAAGTCTCTAGATTTTGCTCACCTGAAGTAGAGTATATTGTGATAAACTTCAGGCCACACTACTTGCCTAGAGAGTTCTCATTTAAGGGTTTTTTCTTTATTTTTTTCTACATTGTAGAATAATATTGAAGACATCAAAACTATTAAATAACACAATATGGAATCATGTCGTAACCAAACAAACTTTAAGACATGGACACAAATACACAAAAAAATATCGAAAATATATATTCAAAAAACATCAGAACGGTACCAAGAACAACAAAATCCACAGTAAACATTAAACACTTCAGCTACTGTCCTGAATCAGACTGTCCTCTTCCATTAGTGAGGTATGGGATCAGAGAGGGGCTTGACACACACATAGAGAGATAAAGAGAGAGAGGGAGAGAGCTAAAGAGAGAGAGGGAGAGAGATAAAGAAAGAGAGAGGGGGAGAAAGAGAGAGGGAGAGAAAGAGAAAGAGAGAGGGTGAGAAAGAGAGGGAGAGAAAGAGAGAGAGAGGGAGAGAAAGAGAGAGAGATAAAGAGAGAGAGAGAGATAAAGAGAGAGAGGGAGAGAGAGATAAAGAGAGAGAGAGAGAGACAGAGAGGAGAGAAAGAGAGAGAGAGAGACAGAGAGAGAAAGAGAGAGAGATAAAGAGAGAGAGATAAAGAGAGAGAGAGATAAAGAGAGAGAGAGAGATAAAGAGAGAGAGAGAGAGAGACAGAGAGAGAGAGAAGAGAGAGAGAGAGAGATAAAGAGAGAGAGAGAGGGAGAGAAAGAGAGAGAGATAAAGAGAGAGAGAGAGATAAAGAGAGAGAGAGATAAAGAGAGAGAGACAGAGAGATAAAGAGAGAGAGATAAAGAGAGAGAGAGGGAGAGAAAGAGAGAGAGAGCAATAAAGTAATATCTGAATGGGTCACAGCACAGTGCTCTCTGCTTAGGAAGAATAAATAAGATTCTCACATAGCAGATGGGAAATAACTTGGCTATAAAGCTCCCTGCGCACTCTACTACAATATGCCACACACACACACACGCACTCGCACTCGCACACGCACACGCACGCACACGCACAGACACAGACACAGACACACACACAGTTGGCTGAGCCAGGATAGCCCCACAGGTCCTTACCATGCCATGTATTTTATTCAGCATCTGAACCCTGGGGGGGATATGTCTTGCTGCTTTGATCCATCACAGTTAATGAAGCAGTCAATGATGATGGCTCTAATACTCACTAGCAGATCTATAAGGCCTGTGTGTGTGTGTGTGTAATCCATTGATTCATGGTTTCCTATGTTCAGGACAAGGTTGGAAGGGAACATGTCTGACACACAGTGCCAATATTGCAGCTGTGGGCCGGGAGATGGAATGACTTGGTGTGGGTTGGGGGATGGAATGACTTGGTGTGGGTTGGGGGTTGGGGGGTTGGGGGATGGAATGACTTGGTGTGGGTTGGGGTTGGGGGATGGAATGACTTGGTGTGGGTTGGGGGATGGAATGACTTGGTGTGGGTTGGGGGTTGGGGGATGGAATGACTTGGTGTGGGTTGGGGGTTGGGGATGGAATGACTTGGTGTGGGTTGGGGGTTGGGGGATGGAATGACTTGGTGTGGGTCGGGGATGGAGGGTGGAATGACTTGGTGTGGGTTGGGGGCTGGAATGACTTGGTGTGGGTTGGGGGATGGAATGACTTGGTGTGGGTTGGGGGATGGAATGACTTGGTGTGGGTTGGGGGATGGAATGACTTGGTGTGGGTCGGGGGATGGAATGACTTGGTGTGGGTTGGGGGATGGAATGACTTGGTGTGGGTTGGGGGATGGAATGACTTGGTGTGGGTCGGGGATGGAATGACTTGGTGTGGGTTGGGGGATGGAATGACTTGGTGTGGGTTGAGGGTGGAATGACTTGAGGATGGAATGACTTGGTGGTTGGAGGATGGAATGACTTGGTGTGGGTTGGGGGATGGAATGACTTGGTGTGGGTTGGGGGATGGAATGACTTGGTGTGGGTTGGGGGATGGAATGACTTGGTGTGGGTTGGGGGATGGAATGACTTGGTGTGGGTTGGGGGATGGAATGACTTGGTGGTTGGAGGATGGAATGACTTGGTGTGGGTTGGGGGATGGAATGACTTGGTGTGGGTTGGGGATGGAATGACTTGCTGTGGGTTGGGGGATGGAATGACTTGGTGTGGGTTGGGGATGGAATGACTTGGTGTGGGTTGGGGATGGAATGACTTGGTGTGGGTTGGGGGATGGAATGACTTGGTGTGGGTTGGGGGATGGAATGACTTGGTGTGGGTTGGGGGATGGAATGACTTGCTGTGGGTTGGGGGATGGAATGACTTGGTGTGGGTTGGGGGATGGAATGACTTGGTGTGGGTTGGGGATGGAATGACTTGGTGTGGGTTGGGGGATGAAATGACTTGGTGTGGGTTGGGGGATGGAATGACTTGGTGTGGGTTGGGGGATGGAATGACTTGGTGTGGGTTGGGGATGGAATGACTTGGTGTGGGTTGGGGGATGGAATGACTTGGTGTGGGTTGGGGGATGGAATGACTTGGTGTGGGTTGGGGGATGGAATGATGGAATGACTTGGTGTGGGTTGGGGATGGAATGACTTGGTGTGGACTTGGTGTGGGTTGGAGGATGGAATGACTTGGTGTGGGACGGGGGATGGAATGACTTGGTGTGGGTTGGGGGATGGAGGATGGAATGACTTGGTGTGGGTCGGGGATGGAATGACTTGGTGTGGTTCGGGGATGGAGGATGGAATGACTTGGTGTGGGACGGGGATGGAATGACTTGGTGTGGGTTGGGGGATGGAGGATGGAATGACTTGGTGTGGGTTGGGGGTTGGGGGATGGAATGACTTGGTGTGGGCCGGGGGATGGAATGACTTGGTGTGGGTCGGGGGATGGGGGATGGAATGACTTGGTGTGGGCCGGGGATGGAATGACTTGGTGTGGGTTGGGGGATGGGGGATGGAATGACTTGGTGTGGGTTGGGGGATGGGGGATGGAATGACTTGGTGTGGGTCGGGGATGGAGGGTGGAATGACTTGGTGTGGGTTGGGGGATGGAGGGTGGAATGACTTGGTGTGGGTTGGGGGATGGAGGATGGAATGACTTGGTGTGGTTTGGGGGATGGAATGACTTGGTGTGGGTTGGGGGTTGGAGGATGGAATGACTTGGTGTGGGTTGGGGGTTGGAGGATGGAATGACTTGGTGTGGGTCGGGGGATGGAATGACTTGGTGTGGGTTGGGGATGGAGTGACTTGGTGTGGGTTGGGGGATGGAATGTGGAATGACTTGGTGTGGGTCGGGGGATGGAATGACTTGGTGTGGGTTGGGAGATGGAGGATGGAATGACTTGGTGTGGGTCAGGGGATGGAGTGACTTGGTGTGGGTTGGGGGATGGAATGACTTGGTGTGGGTTGGGGGATGGAATGACTTGGTGTGGGTTGGGGGTTGGGGGATGGAATGACTTGGTGTGGGTTGGGGGATGGAATGACTTGGTGTGGGTCGGGGGATGGAATGACTTGGTGTGGGGATGGAATGACTTGGTGGGGTTGGGGGATGGAATGACTTGGTGTGGGTTGGGGGTTGGAATGACTTGGTGTGGGTTGGGGGTTGGAGGATGGAATGACTTGGTGTGGGTTGGGGATGGAATGACTTGGTGTGGGTTGGGAGTTGGAATGACTTGGTGTGGGTTGGGGGTTGGGGGATGGAATGACTTGGTGTGGGTTGGGGGATGGAATGACTTGGTGTGGGTTGGGGGTTGGAATGACTTGGTGTGGGTTGGGGTTGGAGGATGGAATGACTTGGTGTGGGTCGGGGATGGAATGACTTGGTGTGGGTTGGGGGATGGAGGATGGAATGACTTGGTGTGGGTTGGAGGTTGGAATGACTTGGTGTGGGTTGGGGGTTGGAGGATGGAATGACTTGGTGTGGGTTGGGGGATGGAGGATGGAATGACTTGGTGTGGGTCGGGGGATGGAATGACTTGGTGTGGGTTGGGGGATGGAGGATGGATTGACTTGGTGTGGGTTGGGGGATGGATTGACTTGGTGTGGGTTGGGGGATGGATTGACTTGGTGTGGGTCGGAGGATGGAATGACTTGGTGTGGGTCGGGGGATGGAATGACTTGGTGTGGGTTGGGGGATGGATTGACTTGGTGTGGGCCATCTGTAAATACGAATACAATTGTTAAATTTCGAGCCCAGTTGGTTTAGCCACGGAAAAAGCCAGGAACCTTCCCGCTGGCCGTGATTGGCTGAGATAATGAATGGTCTGGACATGCCCGAGTGATGAGTTCGGATTGGCCTTCCATGTAGCATGCTTCTGTCTATAACATGAGCTGCCCAGTATGTGTAGATAATTGTCGATAACGTTAGCCATGGAGAAATGCAAAAGTGTTGCTACTGCTTTCAACAACATTGCTGCCCTGAATTTTTATTTATTTTTTATTTAATATCACCTTTATTTAACCAGGTAGGCTAGTTGAGAACAAGTTCTCATTTGCAACTGCGACCTGGCCAAGATAAAGCATAGCAGTGTGAACAGACAACACAGAGTTACACATGGAGTAAACAATTAATTAACAGGTCAATAACACAGTAGAAAAAAAGGGGAGTCTATATACAATGTGTGCAAAAGGCATGAGGAGGTAGGCGAATAATTACAATTTTGGAGATTAACACTGGAGTGATAAATGATCAGATGGTCATGTACAGGTAGAGATATTGGTGTGCAAAAGAGCAGAAAAGTAAATAAATAAAAACAGTATGGGGATGAGGTAGGTGAAAATGGGTGGGCTATTTACCAATAGACTATGTACAGCTGCAGCGATCGGTTAGCTGCTCAGATAGCTGATGTTTGAAGTTGGTGAGGGAGATAAAAGTCTCCAACTTCAGCGATTTTTGCAATTCGTTCCAGTCACAGGCAGCAGAGTACTGGAACGAAAGGCGGCCAAATGAGGTGTTGGCTTTAGGGATGATCAGTGAGATACACCTGCTGGAGCGCGTGCTACGGATGGGTGTTGCCATCGTGACCAGTGAACTGAGATAAGGCGGAGCTTTACCTAGCATGGACATGTAGATGACCTGGAGCCAGTGGGTCTGGCGACGAATATGTAGCGAGGGCCAGCCGACTAGAGCATACAAGTCGCAGTGGTGGGTGGTATAAGGTGCTTTAGTGACAAAACGGATGGCGCTGTGATAAACTGCATCCAGTTTGCTGAGTAGAGTGTTGGAAGCCATTTTGTAGATGACATCGCCGAAGTCGATCGGTAGGATAGTCAGTTTTACTAGGGTAAGCCTGACGGCGTGAGTGAAGGAGGCTTTGTTGCGGAATAGAAAGCCGACTCTTGATTTGATTTTCGATTGGAGATGTTTGATATGAGTCTGGAAGGAGAGTTTGCAGTCTAGCCAGACACCTAGGTACTTATAGATGTCCACATATTCAAGGTCGGAACCATCCAGGGTGGTGATGCTAGTCGGGCATGCGGGTGCAGGCAGCGATCGGTTGAAAAGCATGCATTTGGTTTTACTAGCGTTTAAGAGCAGTTGGAGGCCACGGAAGGAGTGTTGTATGGCATTGAAGCTCGTTTGGAGGTTAGATAGCACAGTGTCCAGTGACGGGCCGAAAGTATATAGAATGGTGTCTTCTGCGTAGAGGTGGATCAGGGAATCGCCCGCAGCAAGAGCAACATCATTGATATATACAGAGAAAAGAGTCGGCCCGAGAATTGAACCCTGTGGCACCCCCATAGAGACTGCCAGAGGACCGGACAGCATGCCCTCCGATTTGACACACTGAACTCTGTCTGCAAAGTAATTGGTGAACCAGGCAAGGCAGTCATCCGAAAAGCCGAGGCTACTGAGTCTGCCGATAAGAATATGGTGATTGACAGAGTCGAAAGCCTTGGCAAGGTCGATGAAGACGGCTGCACAGTACTGTCTTTTATCGATGGCGGTTATGATATCGTTTAGTACCTTGAGTGTGGCTGAGGTGCACCCGTGACCGGCTCGGAAACCAGATTGCACAGCGGAGAAGGTACGGTGGGATTCGAGATGGTCAGTGACCTGTTTGTTGACTTGGCTTTCGAAGACCTTAGATAGGCAGGGCAGGATGGATATAGGTCTGTAACAGTTTGGGTCCAGGGTGTCTCCCCCTTTGAAGAGCGGGATGACTGCGGCAGCTTTCCAATACTTGGGGATCTCAGACGATATGAAAGAGAGGCTGAACAGGCTGGTAATAGGGGTTGCGACAATGGCGGCGGATAGTTTCAGAAATAGAGGGTCCAGATTGTCAAGCCCAGCTGATTTGTACGGGTCCAGGTTTTGCAGCTCTTTCAGAACATCTGCTATCTGGATTTGGGTAAAGGAGAACCTGGAGAGGCTTGGGCGAGTAGCTGCGGGGGGGGCGGAGCTGTTGGCCGAGGTTGGAGTAGCCAGGCGGAAGGCATGGCCAGCCGTTGAGAAATGCTTATTGAAGTTTTCGATAATCATGGATTTATCGGTGGTGACAGTGTAACCTAGCCTTAGTGCAGTGGGCAGCTGGGAGGAGGTGCTCTTGTTCTCCATGGACTTCACAGTGTCCCAGAACTTTTTGGAGTTGGAGCTACAGGATGCAAACTTCTGCCTGAAGAAGCTGGCCTTAGCTTTCCTGACTTCCCTGAACAGTTGCATATCGCGGGGACTATTCGATGCTATTGCAGTCCGCCACAGGATGTTTTTGTGCTGGTCGAGGGCAGTCAGGTCTGGAGTGAACCAAGGGCTGTATCTGTTCTTAGTTCTGCATTTTTTGAACGGAGCATGCTTATCTAAAATGGTGAGGAAGTTACTTTTAAAGAATGACCAGGCATCCTCAACTGACGGGATGAGGACAATGTCCTTCCAGGATACCCGGGCCAGGTCGATTAGAAAGGCTTGCTCACAGAAGTGTTTTAGGGAGCGTTTGACAGTGATGAGGGGTGGTCGTTTGACTGCGGCTCCGTAGCGGATACAGGCAATGAGGCAGTGATCGCTGAGATCCTGGTTGAAGACAGCGGAGGTGTATTTGGAGGGCCAGTTGGTCAGGATGACGTCTATGAGGGTGCCCTTGTTTACAGAGTTAGGGTTGTACCTGGTGGGTTCCTTGATGATTTGTGTGAGATTGAGGGCATCTAGCTTAGATTGTAGGACTGCCGGGGTGTTAAGCATATCCCAGTTTAGGTCACCTAACAGAACAAACTCTGAAGCTAGATGGGGAGCGATCAATTCACAAATGGTGTCCAGGGCACAGCTGGGAGCTGAGGGGGGTCGGTAGCAGGCGGCAACAGTGAGAGACTAATTTCTGGAGAGAGTAATTTTCAAAATTAGTAGTTCGAACTGTTTGGGTATGGACCTGGAAAGTAATGACATTACTTTGCAGGCTATCTCTGCAGTAGACTGCAACTCCTCCCCCTTTGGCAGTTCTATCTTGACGGAAGATGTTATAGTTGGGTATGGAAATCTCTGAATTTTTGGTGGCCTTCCTGAGCCAGGATTCAGACACGGCAAGGACATCAGGGTTAGCAGAGTGTGCTAAAGCAGTGAGTAAAACAAACTTAGGGAGGAGGCTTCTGATGTTGACATGCAATGAAACCAAGGCTTTTTCGATCACAGAAGTCAACAAATGAGGGTGCCTGGGGACATGCAGGGCCTGGGTTTACCTCCACATCACCCGCGGAACAGAGAAGGAGTAGTATGAGGGTGCGGCTAAAGGCTATCAAAACTGGTCGCCTAGAGCGTTGGGGACAGAGAATAAGAGGAGCAGGTTTCTGGGCATGGTAGAATATATTCAGGGCATAATGCGCAGACAGGGGTATGGTGGGGTGCGGGTACAGCGGAGGTAAGCCCAGGCACTGGGTGATGATGAGAGAGGTTGTATCTCTGGACATGCTGGTTGTAATGGGTGAGGTCACCACATGTGTGGGAGATGGGACAAAGGAGATATCTGGGGTATGAAGAGTGGAACTAGGGGCTCCATTGTGAATTAAAACAATGATAACTAACCTGAGCAACAGTATACAAGGCATATTGACATTTGAGAGAGACATACAGCGAGGCATACAGTAATCACAGGTGTTGAATTGGGAAAGCTAGCTAGCTAAAACAGTAGGTGAGACAACAACAGCTAATCAGCTAGCACAACAACAGCAGGTAAAATGGCGTTGACTAGGCAACGGGGCCGACAGATAAAACAAACAAGCAGAATGGAGTACCGTGATTAATGGACAGTCCAGCGTGCATCAGCTATGTAGCCAAGAGATCAGTGTCCAGGGGGCAGCGGTGGATGGGGCAGGGAAGCTGGACTGGCGAGTGTTATCCAGGTTAAAAAAAACTAACAATGACTAAATAGCTTGTAGCTAGTTAGCTGGTGAGCTTCTGGAGGTTCTTGAGTGTGTTCTAAAAATTAAAAATAATAGCGATTCCGTATCACATTGGGTGAGGCAGGTTTCCGGAAGGTATAAACAAATAAAAAATTGAAAAAGAGATAGAAAGTAAATATGGGTCCAGTGAGTGTTTGGGACGCGGCGATTCAGACGGTTAGCGGGCCTGTGCTAACAAGCTAACAGTTCGTAGGCCGGGGGTAAACAAGGTAGCAGTTAGCGGACCGGAGCTAAACAAGCTAGCAGTTAGCAGGCCGAAATAGCAAGCAAGGAGATAGCAAGGGCTAGAGAGTTAGCCTTTGGGGGACGTGGCGATGAGGTGAGTCTGTTTATTCCTCTTCATGCGGTGACATCGATAGACCGGTCGTGGGCCCGAGTATTGTAGCCCAGGAGTATGCTACGGTGGTAGCACAGGTGCTCTGGCCGGGCTAGCTTCAAGCTAAGTAGGTGGAAACGCTAGCCAGCAGTAATCATCCGGGGTTGCGGTTTAGCTAGATAGCTAGTTGTGAAGATCCAGCTGAAAAATGTTCCGTTTGCGGTGGGAATCCGGGGATGAAAAATAAATAGGTCCGTTATGCTCTGGTTAGAGTTGCGTTGTTCGAACTGGCGAGAGCTTTCCGAGCTAAAGGTTATCTGATGACCGGTTAGCTGAAGACCGCTAGCATAGCTGGTGGTTAGCTGGCTAGCTTCAGTTGAGGGGTTCCGGTTCCGAAGTAAATATAAATACTTTAGGAAAAGTAGCTACATTGGGTGAGGCGGGTTGCAGGAGAGTATTTGGAAGCTTAGGTTTAGCAAAATGTTTTTAAAGAGATATGCGAAGAAAAATATGTAAAAACGAAAAAGAAACGATATATACAAGGGACACAACACGACAGGGCGACTTACTGCTACGCCATCTTGGAGATGGCAGGCGCTATCGACAAAGATCAGTGATGGACCACTTCCTGCACACGGGGTCAGTGTGAACTGGAGTGACTTGACACAACGGGTCAAACAAGCCTTAGCTACGAACAAAACGTAAACAGCGAAGTTCTGTCATTAAGCATCCATCCATGGTTATGGGTTATAGTCTAGCTACATTTTCAGATATTGAGATATTCAGATATTGTCACACCTGGCACACGCAGAGTCACACCTGGCACACGCAGAGTCACACCTGGCACACGCAGAGTCACACCTGGCACACGCAGAGTCACACCTGGCACACGCAGAGTCACACCTGGCACACGCAGCCTCACACCTGACACACGCAGAGTCACACCTGGCACACACCTGGCACACGCAGAGTCACACCTGGCACACGCAGAGTCACACCTGGCACACGCAGAGTCACACCTGGCACACGCAGAGTCACACCTGGCACACGCAGAGTCACACCTGGCACACGCAGAGGCACACCTAGCACACGCAGCCTCACGCCTGGCACACGCAGAGTCACACCTGGCACACGCTGCCTCACACCTGGCACACGCAGAGTCACACCTGGCACACGCAGAGGCACACCTAGCACACGCAGCCTCACACCTGGCACACGCAGAGTCACACCTGGCACACGCTGCCTCACACCTGGCACACGCAGAGTCACACCTGGCACACGCTGCCTCACACCTGGCACACGCAGAGTCACACCTGGCACAGGCAGAGTCACACCTGGCACACACAGCCTCACACCTGGCACATGCAGAGTCACACCTGGCACATGCAGAGTCACACCTGGCACACACAGAGTCACACCTGGCACACACAGAGTCACACCTGGCACACGCAGAGTCACACCTGGCACATGCAGAGTCACACCTGGCACACGCAGAGTCACACCTGGCACACACAGAGGCACACCTAGCACACGCAGCCTCACACCTGGCACACGCAGAGTCACACCTGGCACACGCTGCCTCACACCTGGCACACGCAGAGTCACACCTGGCACACGCTGCCTCACACCTGGCACACGCAGAGTCACACCTGGCACAGGCAGAGTCACACCTGGCACACACAGCCTCACACCTGGCACACGCAGAGTCACACCTGGCACACGCAGAGTCACACCTGGCACACGCAGAGTCACACCTGGCACACGCAGAGTCACACCTGGCACACGCAGAGTCACACCTGGCACACGCAGAGTCACACCTGGCACACGCTGCCTCACACCTGGCACACCCCGCCCCACACCTGACACACACCGCCTACATCAGCTGGTGAGCTGCAGAGGAGCAAGCCTCCGCCTCCGATATTAAAAATTGAACAGGCGACTCTCTTGTTTCACCAACACCACCAGCCTTCTAGTTAGCAAACCTTTGCCTGGTTAACACACAAGCTGCTAAATTAAAAAACAACAGCAGCATTGAGTTTAATAGTAAAACAACAGCTATGTTTTTCTCTCCCAGTCTTTTTGAATTTGTAAACTCGCTCAACCCTCCCACTTTTCCCACTGCTTTTCATATAGAGGTTCTGTAGCCAACACAGCCAAGACTCCCTCTGTTCCTCAAAGAAAAAAAGGACTGATTCTAGTTGAAAGGGGCGTCGGCCATTTTAGTTAACTAAAATGGCCGACTGTTTTCATAATTTTGACGATAACAAGACTAAATCATTATTGAAATCGACTAAGACGTAACTAAGACGTAACTAAGACGTAACTAAGACGTAATTATATTTTAGTCAAGATGACGAAGACTAGACAATTGTTTTCTTTCTTTTTTTTTTTTTTTTAAAAAGAGCCATTAAAGAACACTTTTTCATTTATTCCACTGAAGCATCGTGAAATCAATGAAAGATATTCATCACACCTAATATGTCTGGAACTGTGGCAATCTGGGCTAAATATATAACTGGAGGAGAATCATCAGTCTTTATCATGGTCTTTATTGGAAGGATGGTATTACTGTGTGACAGGGAGTGTGACAGGGCCACATCAAAGATGATAAGATAAAAAGAGGTTGCTGAGAAGTGCAACAGCCCTGAAGGCAATGGGAGAAACAGGAAGAGGGGAGAAACAGGAAGACACTGGGACAGACAGGGGTGAGTAAGGAACAGAGTTCCATTTCAGATGCGCATCAGAGTCATCAAGATGTATTATGAAATGACCGGAGTCTTGGGTAAAATGCAGACAGACCTTCTTTCTCACCAAACAAACTGATATCTGAGAGACTGGCATCTCTTTAGTTCTCCACTCAACATTGTTTACTAGGGCGGCAGGGTAGCCTAGTGGTTAGAGCGTTGGACTAGTAACCGGAAGGTTGTAAGTTCAAACCCCCGAGCTGACAAAGTACAAATCTGTGGTTCTACACTGTTCCTAGGCCAGTTAACCCACTGTTCCTAGACCAGTTAACCCACTGTTCCTAGACCAGTTAACCCACTGTTCCCAGACCAGTTAACCCACTGTTCCCAGACCAGTTAACCCACTGTTCCCAGACCAGTTAACCCACTGTTCCCAGACCAGTTAACCCACTGTTCCTAGACCAGTTAACCCACTGTTCCTAGACCAGTTAACCCACTGTTCCTAGACCAGTTAACCCACTGTTCCTAGACCAGTTAACCACTGTTCCTAGGCCGTCATTGAAAATAAGAATTTGTTCTTAACTGATCTTGCCTAGTTAAATAAAGGTAAAAAAAAATATATATATATATGGGAACTGTGTTGTTGTTTACCAGCACCAACACAGAAACAACACTGCACTGTTGTAATGCCCATATAACTACACTACACTGTTGTAATGCCCATATAACTACACTGTTGTAATGCCCATATAACTACACTGTTGTAATGGCCATATAACTACACTGTTGTAGTGCCCATATAACTACTGTTGTAATGCCCATATAACTTGTAATGCCCATATAACTACACTACACTGTTGTAGTGCCCATATAACTACACTACACTGTTGTAATGCCCATATAACTACACTACACTGTTGTAATGCCCATATAACTACACTACACTGTTGTAGTGCCCATATAACTACACTACACTGTTGTAATGCCCATATAACTACACTACACTGTTGTAATGCCCATATAACTACACTACACTGTTGTAGTGCCCATATAACTACACTACACTGTTGTAATACCCATATAACTACACTGTTAATGCCCATATAACTACACTGTTGTAATGCCATAAACTACACTACACTGTTGTAATGCCCATATAACTACACTACACTGTTGTAATGCCCATATAACTACACTGTTGTAATGCCCATATAACTACACTGTTGTAATGCCATATAACTACACTGTTGTAATGCCATATAACTACACTACACTGTTGTAATGCCCATATAACTACACTACACTGTTGTAATGCCCATATAACTACACTGTTGTAATGCCCATATAACTACACTGTTGTAATGCCCATATAACTACACTGTTGTAGTGCCCATATAACTACACTACACTGTTGTAGTGCCCATATAACTACACTACACTGTTGTAATGGCCATATAACTACACTGTTGTAATGCCCATATAACTACACTGTTGTAATGCCCATATAACTACACTGTTGTAATGCCCATATAACTACACTGTTGTAATGCCCATATAACTACACTACACTGTTGTAATGCCCATATAACTACACTGTTGTAACGCCCATATAACTACACTGTTGTAATGCCCATATAACTACACTGTTGTAATGCCCATATAACTACACTGTTGTAATGCCCATATAACTACACTGTTGTAATGCCCATATAACTACACTACACTGTTGTAATGCCCATATAACTACACTGACTAGTAACCGGAAGGTTGTAAGTTCAAACCCCCGAGCTGACAAGGTACAAATCTGTGGTTCTACACTGTTCCTAGGCCAGTTAACCCACTGTTCCTAGACCAGTTAACCCACTGTTCCTAGACCAGTTAACCCACTGTTCCTAGACCAGTTAACCCACTGTTCCCAGACCAGTTAACCCACTGTTCCTAGACCAGTTAACCCACTGTTCCTAGACCAGTTAACCCACTGTTCCTAGACCAGTTAACCCACTGTTCCTAGACCAGTTAACCCACTGTTCCCAGACCAGTTAACCCACTGTTCCTAGACCAGTTAACCCACTGTTCCTAGACCAGTTAACCCACTGTTCCTAGACCAGTTAACCGACTGTTCCCAGACCAGTTAACCCACTGTTCCCAGACCAGTTAACCCACTGTTCCTAGACCAGTTAACCCACTGTTCCTAGACCAGTTAACCCACTGTTCCTAGACCAGTTAACCCACTGTTCCTAGACCAGTTAACCACTGTTCCTAGGCCGTCATTGAAAATAAGAATTTGTTCTTAACTGATCTTGCCTAGTTAAATAAAGGTAAAAAAAAATATATATATATATATATGAGAACTGTGTTGTTGTTTACCAGCACCAACACAGAAACAACACTGCACTGTTGTAATGCCCATATAACTACACTACACTGTTGTAATGCCCATATAACTACACTGTTGTAATGCCCATATAACTACACTGTTGTAATGGCCATATAACTACACTGTTGTAGTGCCCATATAACTACACTGTTGTAATGCCCATATAACTACACTACACTGTTGTAGTGCCCATATAACTACACTACACTGTTGTAATGCCCATATAACTACACTACACTGTTGTAATGCCCATATAACTACACTACACTGTTGTAGTGCCCATATAACTACACTACACTGTTGTAATGCCCATATAACTACACTACACTGTTGTAATGCCCATATAACTACACTACACTGTTGTAGTGCCCATATAACTACACTACACTGTTGTAATACCCATATAACTACACTGTTGTAATGCCCATATAACTACACTGTTGTAATGCCATATAACTACACTACACTGTTGTAATGCCCATATAACTACACTACACTGTTGTAATGCCCATATAACTACACTGTTGTAATGCCCATATAACTACACTGTTGTAATGCCATATAACTACACTGTTGTAATGCCATATAACTACACTACACTGTTGTAATGCCCATATAACTACACTACACTGTTGTAATGCCCATATAACTACACTGTTGTAATGCCCATATAACTACACTGTTGTAATGCCCATATAACTACACTGTTGTAGTGCCCATATAACTACACTACACTGTTGTAGTGCCCATATAACTACACTACACTGTTGTAATGGCCATATAACTACACTGTTGTAATGCCCATATAACTACACTGTTGTAATGCCCATATAACTACACTGTTGTAATGCCCATATAACTACACTGTTGTAATGCCCATATAACTACACTACACTGTTGTAATGCCCATATAACAACACTGTTGTAATGCCCATATAACTACACTGTTGTAATGCCCATATAACTACACTGTTGTAATGCCCATATAACTACACTGTTGTAATGCCCATATAACTACACTGTTGTAATGCCCATATAACTACACTGTTGTAATGCCCATATAACTACACTATTGTAATGCCCATATAACTACACTACACTGTTGTAATGCCCATATAACTACACTGTTGTAATGCCCATATAACTACACTGTTGTAATGCCCATATAACTACACTGTTGTAATGCCCATATAACTACACTGTTGTAATGCCCATATAACTACACTGTTGTAATGCCCATATAACTACACTACACTGTTGTAATGCCCATATAACTACACTGTTGTAATGCCCATATAACTACACTGTTGTAATGCCCATATAACTACACTGTTGTAGTGCCCATATAACTACACTGTTGTAATGCCCATATAACTACACTGTTGTAATGCCCATATAACTACACTGTTGTAATGCCCATATAACTACACTACACTGTTGTAATGCCCATATAACTACACTGTTGTAATGCCCATATAACTACACTGTTGTAATGCCCATATAACTACACTACACTGTTGTAATGCCCATATAACTACACTGTTGTAATGCCCATATAACTGCACTGTTGTAATGCCCATATAACTACACTGTTGTAATGCCCATATAACTACACTGTTGTAATGCCCATATAACTACACTGTTGTAATGCCCATATAACTACACTGTTGTAATGCCCATTTAACTACACTACACTGTTGTAATGCCCATATAACTACACTGTTGTAATGGCCATATAACTACACTACACTGTTGTAATGCCCATATAACTACACTACACTGTTGTAATGGCCATATAACTACACTGTTGTAATGCCCATATAACTACACTGTTGTAATGCCATATAACTACACTGTTGTAATGCCCATATAACTACACTGTTGTAATGCCCATATAACTACACTGTTGTAATGCCCATATAACTACACTACACTGTTGTAATGCCCATATAACTACACTGTTGTAATACCCATATAACTACACTACACTGTTGTAATGCCCATATAACTACACTACACTGTTGTAATGCCCGTATAACTACACTGTTGTAATGCCCATATAACTACACTACACTGTTGTAATGCCCATATAACTACACTGCACTGTTGTAATGCCCATATAACTACACTGTTGTAATACCCATATAACTACACTGTTGTAATGCCCATATAACTACACTACACTGTTGTAATGCCCATATAACTACACTACACTGTTGTAATGGCCATATAACTACACTGTTGTAATGGCCATATAACTACACTGTTGTAATGGACATATAACTACACTGTTGTAATGGCCATATAACTACACTGTTGTAATGGCCATATAACTACACTGTTGTAATGGCCATATAACTACACTACACTGTTGTAATGCCCATATAACTACACTGTTGTAATGCCCATATAACTACACTGTTGTAGTGCCCATATAACTACACTACACTGTTGTAGTGCCCATATAACTACACTACACTGTTGTAATGCCCATATAACTACACTGTTGTAATGCCCATATAACTACACTGTTGTAATGCCCATATAACTACACTGTTGTAGTGCCCATATAACTACACTGTTGTAATGCCCATATAACTACACTGTTGTAATGCCCATATAACTACACTGTTGTAATGCCCATATAACTACACTACACTGTTGTAATGCCCATATAACTACACTGTTGTAATGCCCATATAACTACACTGTTGTAATGCCCATATAACTACACTACACTGTTGTAATGCCCATATAACTACACTGTTGTAATGCCCATATAACTGCACTGTTGTAATGCCCATATAACTACACTGTTGTAATGCCCATATAACTACACTGTTGTAATGCCCATATAACTACACTGTTGTAATGCCCATATAACTACACTACACTGTTGTAATGCCCATATAACTACACTGTTGTAATGGCCATATAACTACACTACACTGTTGTAATGCCCATATAACTACACTACACTGTTGTAATGGCCATATAACTACACTGTTGTAATGCCCATATAACTACACTGTTGTAATGCCATATAACTACACTGTTGTAATGCCCATATAACTACACTGTTGTAATGCCCATATAACTACACTGTTGTAATGCCCATATAACTACACTACACTGTTGTAATGCCCATATAACTACACTGTTGTAATACCCATATAACTACACTACACTGTTGTAATGCCCATATAACTACACTACACTGTTGTAATGCCCATATAACTACACTGTTGTAATGCCCATATAACTACACTACACTGTTGTAATGCCCATATAACTACACTGCACTGTTGTAATGCCCATATAACTACACTGTTGTAATACCCATATAACTACACTGTTGTAATGCCCATATAACTACACTACACTGTTGTAATGCCCATATAACTACACTACACTGTTGTAATGGCCATATAACTACACTGTTGTAATGGCCATATAACTACACTGTTGTAATGGCCATATAACTACACTGTTGTAATGGCCATATAACTACACTGTTGTAATGGCCATATAACTACACTGTTGTAATGGCCATATAACTACACTACACTGTTGTAATGCCCATATAACTACACTGTTGTAATGCCCATATAACTACACTGTTGTAGTGCCCATATAACTACACTAGACTGTTGTAGTGCCCATATAACTACACTACACTGTTGTAATGGCCATATAACTACACTGTTGTAATGCCCATATAACTACACTGTTGTAATGCCCATATAACTACACTGTTGTAATGCCCATATAACTACACTGTTGTAATGCCCATATAACTACACTGTTGTAATGCCCATATAACTACACTACACTGTTGTAATGCCCATATAACTACACTGTTGTAATGCCCATATAACTACACTGTTGTAATGGCCATATAACTACACTACACTGTTGTAGTGCCCATATAACTACACTACACTGTTGTAATGCCCATATAACTACACTACACTGTTGTAATGGCCATATAACTACACTGTTGTAATGCCCATATAACTACACTGTTGTAATGCCCATATAACTACACTGTTGTAATGCCATATAACTACACTACACTGTTGTAATGCCCATATAACTACACTGTTGTAATACCCATATAACTACACTGTTGTAATGCCCATATAACTACACTGTTGTAATGCCCATATAACTACACTGTTGTAATGCCCATATAACTACACTGTTGTAATGCCCATATAACTACACTACACTGTTGTAATGCCCATATAACTACACTGTTGTAATGGCCATATAACTACACTACACTGTTGTAATGCCCATATAACTACACTACACTGTTGTAATGGCCATATAACTACACTGTTGTAATGCCCATATAACTACACTGTTGTAATGCCATATAACTACACTGTTGTAATGCCCATATAACTACACTGTTGTAATGCCCATATAACTACACTGTTGTAATGCCCATATAACTACACTACACTGTTGTAATGCCCATATAACTACACTGTTGTAATACCCATATAACTACACTACACTGTTGTAATGCCCATATAACTACACTACACTGTTGTAATGCCCATATAACTACACTGTTGTAATGCCCATATAACTACACTACACTGTTGTAATGCCCATATAACTACACTGCACTGTTGTAATGCCCATATAACTACACTGTTGTAATACCCATATAACTACACTGTTGTAATGCCCATATAACTACACTACACTGTTGTAATGCCCATATAACTACACTACACTGTTGTAATGGCCATATAACTACACTGTTGTAATGGCCATATAACTACACTGTTGTAATGGCCATATAACTACACTGTTGTAATGGCCATATAACTACACTACACTGTTGTAATGCCCATATAACTACACTGTTGTAATGCCCATATAACTACACTGTTGTAGTGCCCATATAACTACACTAGACTGTTGTAGTGCCCATATAACTACACTACACTGTTGTAATGGCCATATAACTACACTGTTGTAATGCCCATATAACTACACTGTTGTAATGCCCATATAACTACACTGTTGTAATGCCCATATAACTACACTGTTGTAATGCCCATATAACTACACTGTTGTAATGCCCATATAACTACACTACACTGTTGTAATGCCCATATAACTACACTGTTGTAATGCCCATATAACTACACTGTTGTAATGGCCATATAACTACACTACACTGTTGTAGTGCCCATATAACTACACTACACTGTTGTAATGGCCATATAACTACACTGTTGTAATGCCCATATAACTACACTGTTGTAATGCCATATAACTACACTACACTGTTGTAATGCCCATATAACTACACTGTTGTAATACCCATATAACTACACTGTTGTAATGCCCATATAACTACACTGTTGTAATGCCCATATAACTACACTGTTGTAATGCCCATATAACTACACTGCACTGTTGTAATGCCCGTATAACTACACTGTTGTAATGGCCATATAACTACACTACACTGTTGTAATGCCCATATAACTACACTACACTGTTGTAATGGCCATATAACTACACTGTTGTAATGCCCATATAACTACACTGTTGTAATGCCATATAACTACACTGTTGTAATGCCCATATAACTACACTGTTGTAATGCCCATATAACTACACTGTTGTAATGCCCATATAACTACACTACACTGTTGTAATGCCCATATAACTACACTGTTGTAATACCCATATAACTACACTACACTGTTGTAATGCCCATATAACTACACTACACTGTTGTAATGCCCATATAACTACACTGTTGTAATGCCCATATAACTACACTACACTGTTGTAATGCCCATATAACTACACTGCACTGTTGTAATGCCCATATAACTACACTGTTGTAATACCCATATAACTACACTGTTGTAATGCCCATATAACT
This sequence comes from Oncorhynchus nerka, assembly GCF_034236695.1. Lineage (NCBI taxonomy): Eukaryota > Metazoa > Chordata > Actinopteri > Salmoniformes > Salmonidae > Oncorhynchus > Oncorhynchus nerka. Next base: position 3,661,019 of record NC_088412.1, read on the forward strand.
ACACTACACTGTTGTAATGCCCATATAACTACACTACACTGTTGTAATGGCCATATAACTACACTGTTGTAATGGCCATATAACTACACTGTTGTAATGGCCATATAACTACACTGTTGTAATGGCCATATAACTACACTACACTGTTGTAATGCCCATATAACTACACTGTTGTAATGCCCATATAACTACACTGTTGTAGTGCCCATATAACTACACTAGACTGTTGTAGTGCCCATATAACTACACTACACTGTTGTAATGGCCATATAACTACACTGTTGTAATGCCCATATAACTACACTGTTGTAATGCCCATATAACTACACTGTTGTAATGCCCATATAACTACACTGTTGTAATGCCCATATAACTACACTGTTGTAATGCCCATATAACTACACTACACTGTTGTAATGCCCATATAACTACACTGTTGTAATGCCCATATAACTACACTGTTGTAATGGCCATATAACTACACTACACTGTTGTAGTGCCCATATAACTACACTACACTGTTGTAATGGCCATATAACTACACTGTTGTAATGCCCATATAACTACACTGTTGTAATGCCATATAACTACACTACACTGTTGTAATGCCCATATAACTACACTGTTGTAATACCCATATAACTACACTGTTGTAATGCCCATATAACTACACTGTTGTAATGCCCATATAACTACACTGTTGTAATGCCCATATAACTACACTGCACTGTTGTAATGCCCGTATAACTACACTGTTGTAATGCCCATATAACTACACTACACTGTTGTAATGCCCATATAACTACACTGTTGTAATGCCCATATAACTACACTACACTGTTGTAATGCCCATATAACTACACTGCACTGTTGTAATGCCCATATAACTACACTGTTGTAATACCCATATAACTACACTGTTGTAATGCCCATATAACTACACTACACTGTTGTAATGCCCATATAACTACACTACACTGTTGTAATGGCCATATAACTACACTGTTGTAATGGCCATATAACTACACTGTTGTAATGGCCATATAACTACACTGTTGTAATGGCCATATAACTACACTACACTGTTGTAATGCCCATATAACTACACTGTTGTAATGCCCATATAACTACACTGTTGTAGTGCCCATATAACTACACTGACTGTTGTAGTGCCCATATAACTACACTACACTGTTGTAATGGCCATATAACTACACTGTTGTAATGCCCATATAACTACACTGTTGTAATGCCCATATAACTACACTGTTGTAATGCCCATATAACTACACTGTTGTAATGCCCATATAACTACACTGTTGTAATGCCCATATAACTACACTACACTGTTGTAATGCCCATATAACTACACTGTTGTAATGCCCATATAACTACACTGTTGTAATGGCCATATAACTACACTACACTGTTGTAGTGCCCATATAACTACACTACACTGTTGTAATGGCCATATAACTACACTGTTGTAATGCCCATATAACTACACTGTTGTAATGCCATATAACTACACTACACTGTTGTAATGCCCATATAACTACACTGTTGTAATACCCATATAACTACACTGTTGTAATGCCCATATAACTACACTGTTGTAATGCCCATATAACTACACTGTTGTAATGCCCATATAACTACACTGCACTGTTGTAATGCCCGTATAACTACACTGTTGTAATGCCCATATAAATTACACTGTTGTAATGCCCATATAAATGACACAGCTACAGTATAATCCCCATATAAATTACATAGCTACAGTATAATCCCCATATAAATTACATAGCTACAGTATAATCCCCATATAAATTACATAGATACAGTATAATCCCAATATAAATTACATAGCTACAGTATAATCCCCATATAAATTACATAGATACAGTATAATCCCAATATAAATTACATAGCTACAGTATAATCCCCATATAAATTACATAGATACAGTATAATCCCAATATAAATTACATAGCTACAGTATAATCCAGAGATAAATTACATAGATACAGTATAATCCCATATAAATTACATAGCTACAGTATAATCCCAATATAAATTACATAGATACAGTATAATCCCAATATAAATTACATAGCTACAGTATAATCCAGAGATAAATTACATAGATACAGTATAATCCCATATAAATTACATAGCTACAGTATAATCCAGAGATAAATTACATAGCTACAGTATAATCCCCATATAAATTACATAGCTACAGTATAATCCCCATATAAATTACATAGATACAGTATAATCCCAATATAAATTACATAGCTACAGTATAATCCCCATATAAATGACATAGATACAGTATAATCCCAATATAAATTACATAGCTACAGTATAATCCCCATATAAATTACATAGATACAGTATAATCCCATATAAATTACATAGATACAGTATAATCCAGAGATAAATTACATAGATACAGTATAATCCAGAGATAAATTACATAGCTACAGTATAATCCCATATAAATTACATAGCTACAGTATAATCCCATATAAATTACATAGCTACAGTATAATCCCATATAAATTACATATATACAGTATAATCCCCATATAAAGTACATAGCTACAGTATAATCCCATATAAATTACATAGCTACAGTATGATACCGAGCATCTCAGCACATACACTTTACTGTCAGTCAGCTGTGACCTTGCTGTGGTTTCCCAGGAGGTCAAAATTCAGTTTTGGTCTCAGTAGGTCTCTACTCTTAGACAGGTGAGGGCTGATGGGAGGGATGGGCCGTCTCTCTATCTTCAGGCTACAGCAGATGTAGACCAGCGGGTGTGGAGACAACAAGTGGTGGCATCTCCTAACCTTCTACACTGCACCTCCTCTACCTACCTCTCTCTCCTCCCCCTCCACCACACCTCCTTCTGGTCTCCCCATATTTCCTCTCCTCTATTTCCCTCCTCTCTCTGCTCTACTCATCTCTCCTCCTCTATTTCCCTCCTCTCTCTACTCTACCCATCTCTCATCCTCTATGTCCCTCCTCTCTCTGCTCTACTCATCTCTCCTCCTCTATGTCCCTCCTCTCTCTGCTCTACTCATCTCTCCTCCTCTATTTCCCTCCTCTCTCTGCTCTACTCATCTCTCCTCCTCTATGTCCCTCCTCTCTCTGCTCTACTCATCTCATCTCTATTTCCCTCCTCTCTCTGCTCTACTCATCTCCTCCTCTATGTCCCTCCTCTCTCTGCTCTATTCATCTCATCTCTATTTCCCTCCTCTCTCTGCTCTACTCATCTCTATTTCCCTCCTCTCTCTGCTCTACTCATCTCATCTCTATATCCCTCCTCTCTCTGCTCTACTCATCTCCTCCTCCATTTCCCTCCTCTCTCTGCTCTACTCATCTCCTCCTCTATTTCCCTCCTCTCTCTACTCTACTCATCTCTCCTCCTCTATTTCCCTCCTCTCTCTGCTCTACTCATCTCTCCTCTATTTCCCTCCTCTCTCTGCTCTACTAATCTCTCCTCCTCTATTTCCCTCCTCTCTCTGCTCTACTCATCTCCTCCTCTATTTCCCTCCTCTCTGCTCTACTCATCTCTCATCCTCTATTTCCCTCCTCTCTCTGCTCTACTCATCTCTCCTCCTCTATTTCCCTCCTCTCTCTGCTCTACCCATCTCTCCTCCATGTCCCTCCTCTCTCTGCTCTACTCATCTCTCCTCTATTTCCCTCCTCTCTCTACTCTACTCATCTCCTCCTCTATGTCCCTCCTCTCTCTGCTCTACCCATCTCTCCTCCTCTATTTCCCTCCTCTCTCTGCTCTACTCATCTCTCCTCTATTTCCCTCCTCTCTCTGCTCTACTCATCTCTCCTCTATTTCCCTCCTCTCTCTGCTCTACTCATCTCCTCCTCTATGTCCCTCCTCTCTGCTCTACTCATCTCTCCTCCTCTATTTCCCTCCTCTCTGCTCTACTCATCTCTCCTCCTCTATTTCCCTCCTCTCTCTACTCTACCCATCTCTCCTCCTCTATTTCCCTCCTCTCTGCTCTACTCATCTCCTCCTCTATTTCCCTCCTCTCTGCTCTACTCATCTCTCCTCCTCTATTTCCCTCCTCTCTCTGCTCTACTCATCTCTCCTCCTCTATATCCCTCCTCTGTCTGCTCTACCCATCTCTCCTCCTCTATTTCCCTCCTCTCTCTGCTCTACTCATCTCTGATCCTCTATTTCCCTCCTCTCTCTGCTCTCCTCATCTCTCCTCCTCTATTTTCCTCCTCTGCCTGCTCTATCCATATCTCCCTCTTCCCCTTTCCAGCAAACCAAATAACAACCCCAACTCTTTCTTTCCTCCACCTGACCCAGATACAGTCAGATACAGTCCTGGTAGCCTCCTTCTCTCTTGTACTCTCTCTCCTTCTCTCACTCACTCTCTTTCTTTCTCTCTTTCTGTCTCTAGTTATCCTGGTGTGTGATGCTCCAAAAAACAGAAACAGGTTCCGTCAGAGTCTTTGATCTGGCTCCAGGTCGTCAACTGCAAGATCGTTGAAAGACTTTTAACTCGGGACCGCATCAGCGACAAAGTCATCCACATAGCCTGATCCCAGATCTGTTTGTGCTGTTTTGAAAACTCCTATAGTCAATCGTCACACAAGCAGATCTGGCACCGGGCTCCATCATCCTGCCCACATCCAGACTGTGCCAGCTCTTGAGATATACAGGGCAATACACTGGTGATCGTCACACTCGCCAAGCCCATGTCACTGTGACCTCCTCAGTCATTTGTTCCTTTCACCGCTACTGTTCTACCAGGGAATTTGACTTTATTTGTTTTATTTACGTAAATAAATACCTCCGTACCTCCTCAACAATGGCTGCAGTCGAGGTGTGAGTATCATAAACCAATGATTGTGCTGAGCCGAGTTGAATAGGTGTTTATGTGCCCCTCAGGCTGAATAGGTGTTTATGTGCCTCTCAGGTGGGCTGGTTGCCTCTCAGGCTGAATAGGTGTTCATCAGGCTGAATAGGTGTTTATGTGCCTCTCAGGTGGGCTGGTTGCCTCTCAGGCAGGTCACTGCCCCTCAGGCTGAATAGGTGTTTATCAGGCTAGCTGGATGTCACACCCTGATCTGTTTAACCTGTCTTTGTGATTGTCTCCACCCCTGTCCAGGTGTTGCTCACCTTCCCCATTATCCCCTGGGTATTTATACCCGTGTTCTCTGTTTGTCTGTTGCCAGTTCGTCTTGTCTTTTCAGTCTTAGCAGCATGCTTTCCAGTCTTCCTGTTGCTCAAGTTCTGTTTCCTAGTTTTCCCGGTTCTGACCATTCTGTCTGCCCTGACCCTGAGCCTGACTGACTCTGATCCCGAGCCTGCCATCCGTCCTGTACCTGCCTGACTCTGATCCCGAGCCTGCCATCCGTCCTGTACCTGCCTGACTCTGATCCTGAGCCTGCCATCCGTCCTGTACCTGCCTGACCCTGACCATGAGCCTGACTGACTCTGATCCCGAGCCTGCCATCCGTCCTGTACCTGCCTGACTCTGATCCTGAGCCTGCCATCCGTCCTGTACCTGCCTGACCCTGACCCTGAGCCTGACTGACTCTGATCCTGAGCCTGCCATCCGTTCTGTACCTGCCTGACTCTGATCCCGAGCCTGCCATCCGTTCTGTACCTGCCTGACTCTGATCCCGAGCCTGCCATCCGTTCTGTACCTGCCTGACTCTGATCCCGAGCCTGCCATCCGTCCTGTACCTGCCTGACTCTGATCCCGAGCCTGCCATCCGTTCTGTACCTGCCTGACTCTGATCCCGAGCCTGCCATCCGTTCTGTACCTGCCTGACTCTGATCCGGAGCCTGCCATCCATCCTGTACCTGCCTGACTCTGACCTGATCCCGAGCCTGCCATCCGTCCTGTACCTGCCTGACTCTGACTCTGATCCCGAGCCTGCATTCCGTCCTGTACCTGCCTGACTCTGATCCCGAGCCTGCCATCCGTTCTGTACCTGCCTGACTCTGATCCCGAGCCTACCATCCGTCCTGTACCTGCCTGACTCTGATCCTGAGCCTGCCATCCGTCCTGTACCTGCCTGACTCTGATCCCGAGCCTGCATTCCGTCCTGTACCTGCCTGACTCTGATCCCGAGCCTGCATTCCGTCCTGTACCTGCCTGACTCTGATCCCGAGCCTGCCATCCGTTCTGTACCTGCCTGACTCTGATCCCGAGCCTGCCATCCGTCCTGTACCTGCCTGACTCTGATCCCGAGCCTGCCATCCGTCCTGTACCTGCCTGACCCTGAGCCTGACTGACTCTGATCCCGAGCCTGCCATCCGTCCTGTCCCTGCCTGACTCTGATCCCGAGCCTGCCATCCGTCCTGTCCCTGCCTGACTCTGATCCCGAGCCTGCCAACCGTCCTGTACCTGCCTGACTCTGATCCCGAGCCTGTCATCCGTCCTGTACCTGCCTGACTCTGACTCTGATCCCGAGCCTGCCATCCGTCCTGTACCTGCCTGACTCTGATCCCGAGCCTGTCATCCGTCCTGTACCTGCCTGACTCTGATCCCGAGCCTGCCATCCGTCCTGTCCCTGCCTGACTCTGATCCCGAGCCTGTCATCCGTCCTGTACCTGCCTGACTCTGATCCCGAGCCTGCCATCCGTCCTGTACCTGCCTGACTCTGATCCTGAGCCTGCCATCCGTCCTGTACCTGCCTGACTCTGATCCCGAGCCTTCCATCCGTCCTGTACCTGCCTGACTCTGATCCCGAGCCTGTCATCCGTTCTGTACCTGCCTGACTCTGATCCTGAGCCTGTCATCCGTTCTGTACCTGCCTGACTCTGATCCTGAGCCTGCCATCCGTTCTGTACCTGCCTGACTCTGATCCCGAGCCTGTCATCCGTCCTGTACCTGCCTGACTCTGATCCCGAGCCTGCCATCCGTCCTGTACCTGCCTGACTCTGATCCCGAGCCTGTCATCCGTCCTGTACCTGCCTGACTCTTATCCCGAGCCTGCATTCCGTCCTGTACCTGCCTGACTCTGATCCCGAGCCTGCCATCCGTTCTGTACCTGCCTGACTCTGATCCCGAGCCTACCATCCGTCCTGTACCTGCCTGACTCTGATCCTGAGCCTGCCATCCGTCCTGTACCTGCCTGACTCTGATCCCGAGCCTGCATTCCGTCCTGTACCTGCCTGACTCTGATCCCGAGCCTGCATTCCGTCCTGTACCTGCCTGACTCTGATCCCGAGCCTGCCATCCGTTCTGTACCTGCCTGACTCTGATCCCGAGCCTGCCATCCGTCCTGTACCTGCCTGACTCTGATCCCGAGCCTGCCATCCGTCCTGTACCTGCCTGACCCTGAGCCTGACTGACTCTGATCCCGAGCCTGCCATCCGTCCTGTCCCTGCCTGACTCTGATCCCGAGCCTGCCATCCGTCCTGTCCCTGCCTGACTCTGATCCCGAGCCTGCCATCCGTCCTGTACCTGCCTGACTCTGATCCCGAGCCTGTCATCCGTCCTGTACCTGCCTGACTCTGACTCTGATCCCGAGCCTGCCATCCGTCCTGTACCTGCCTGACTCTGATCCCGAGCCTGTCATCCGTCCTGTACCTGCCTGACTCTGATCCCGAGCCTGCCATCCGTCCTGTCCCTGCCTGACTCTGATCCCGAGCCTGTCATCCGTCCTGTACCTGCCTGACTCTGATCCCGAGCCTGCCATCCGTCCTGTACCTGCCTGACTCTGATCCTGAGCCTGCCATCCGTCCTGTACCTGCCTGACTCTGATCCCGAGCCTTCCATCCGTCCTGTACCTGCCTGACTCTGATCCCGAGCCTGTCATCCGTTCTGTACCTGCCTGACTCTGATCCTGAGCCTGTCATCCGTTCTGTACCTGCCTGACTCTGATCCTGAGCCTGCCATCCGTTCTGTACCTGCCTGACTCTGATCCCGAGCCTGTCATCCGTCCTGTACCTGCCTGACTCTGATCCCGAGCCTGCCATCCGTCCTGTACCTGCCTGACTCTGATCCCGAGCCTGTCATCCGTCCTGTACCTGCCTGACTCTGATCCCGAGCCTGCCATCCGTCCTGTACCTGCCTGACTCTGATCCCGAGCCTGCCATCCGTCCTGTACCTGCCTGACTCTTATCCCGAGCCTGCATTCCGTCCTGTACCTGCCTGACTCCCGAGCCTGCCATCCGTTCTGTACCTGCCTGACTCTGATCCCGAGCCTGCCATCCGTCCTGTACCTGCCTGACTCTGATCCCGAGCCTGCCATCCGTCCTGTACCTGCCTGACTCTGATCCCGAGCCTGCCATCCGTCCTGTACCTGCCTGACTCTGATCCCGAGCCTGCCATCCGTCCTGTACCTGCCTGACTCTGATCCCGAGCCTGCCATCCGTCCTGTACCTGCCTGACCCTGAGCCTGACTGACTCTGATCCCGAGCCTGCCATCCGTTCTGTACCTGCCTGACTCTGATCCCGAGCCTGCCATCCGTCCTGTCCCTGCCTGACTCTGATCCCGAGCCTGCCATCCGTCCTGTACCTGCCTGACTCTGATCCCGAGCCTGTCATCCGTCCTGTACCTGCCTGACTCTGACTCTGATCCCGAGCCTGCCATCCGTCCTGTACCTGCCTGACTCTGATCCCGAGCCTGTCATCCGTCCTGTACCTGCCTGACTCTGATCCCGAGCCTGCCATCCGTCCTGTCCCTGCCTGACTCTGATCCCGAGCCTGTCATCCGTCCTGTACCTGCCTGACTCTGATCCCGAGCCTGCCATCCGTCCTGTACCTGCCTGACTCTGATCCCGAGCCTGCCATCCGTCCTGTACCTGCCTGACTCTGATCCCGAGCCTTCCATCCGTCCTGTACCTGCCTGACTCTGATCCCGAGCCTGTCATCCGTTCTGTACCTGCCTGACTCTGATCCTGAGCCTGTCATCCGTTCTGTACCTGCTGACTCTGATCCTGAGCCTGCCATCCGTTCTGTACCTGCCTGACTCTGATCCCGAGCCTGTCATCCGTCCTGTACCTGCCTGACTCTGACTCTGATCCCGAGCCTGCCATCCGTCCTGTACCTGCCTGACTCTGATCCCGAGCCTGTCATCCGTCCTGTACCTGCCTGACTCTGATCCCGAACCTGCCATCCGTCCTGTACCTGCCTGACTCTGATCCCGAGCCTGCCATCCGTCCTGTACCTGCCTGACTCTGATCCTGAGCCTGCCATCCGTCCTGTACCTGCCTGACTCTGATCCCGAGCCTGCCATCCGTCCTGTACCTGCCTGACTCTGATCCCGAGCCTGTCATCCGTTCTGTACCTGCCTGACTCTGATCCTGAGCCTGCCATCCGTTCTGTACCTGCCTGACTCTGATCCCGAGCCTGTCATCCGTCCTGTACCTGCCTGACTCTGATCCCGAGCCTGCCATCCGTCCTGTACCTGCCTGACTCTGATCCCGAGCCTGTCATCCGTCCTGTACCTGCCTGACTCTGATCCCGAGCCTGCCATCCGTCCTGTACCTGCCTGACTCTGATCCCGAGCCTGCCATCCGTCCTGTCCCTGCCTGACTCTGATCCCGAGCCTGCCATCCGTCCTGTACCTGACTGACTCTGATCCCGAGCCTGCCATCCGTCCTGTACCTGCCTGACTCTGATCCCGAGCCTGCCATCCGTCCTGTACCTGCCTGACTCTGACCTGATTACGAACCTGCCATCCGTCCTGTACCTGCCTGACTCTGATCCCGAGCCTGCCATCCGTCCTGTACCTGCCTGACTCTGATCCTGATTATGAACCTCCGCCTGCTCTCGATCTTCCCTTTACCCCATGTTATAATAAATGATTGAGAACTGTGCTAGCCGCCTCCTGTGTCTGCATCTGGGTCATATCCTGAGTCCTGATAGCTGGATACCCCTCACGCAGGTCACTATCCTTCAGGCTGAATAGATGTCTATGTGCCTATCAGGCTGGCTGGATACCCCTCACGCAGGTCACTACCCCTCAGGTTGAATAGATGTCTATGTGCCTATCAGGCTGGCTGGATACCCCTCACGCAGGTCACTACCCCTCAGGCTGAATAGATGTCTATGTGCCTATCAGGCTGGCTGGATACCCCTCACGCAGGTCACTACCCCTCAGGCTGAATAGATGTCTATGTGCCTATCAGGCTGGCTGGATACCTCTCACGCAGGTCACTACCCCTCAGGCTGAATAGATGTCTATCAGGCTGGCTGGATACCCCTCACGCAGGTCACTACCCCTCAGGCTGAATAGATGTCTATCAGGCTGGCTGGATACCTCTCACGCAGGTCACTATCCCTCAGGCTGAATAGATGTCTATCAGGTGGGCTGGATACCTCTCACGCAGGTCACTACCCCTCAGGCTGAATAGATGTCTATGTGCCTATCAGGCTGGCTGGATACCCCTCACGCAGGTCACTACCCCTCAGGCTGAATAGATGTCTATGTGCCTATCAGGCTGGCTGGATACCCCTCACGCAGGTCACTACCCCTCAGGCTGAATAGATGTCTATCAGGCTGGCTGGATACCTCTCACGCAGGTCACTACCCCTCAGGCTGAATAGATGTCTATCAGGCTGGCTGGATACCTCTCACGCAGGTCACTACCCCTCAGGCTGAATAGATGTCTATGTGCCTATCAGGCTGGCTGGATACCCCTCACGCAGGTCACTACCCCTCAGGTTGAATTAGATGTCTATCAGGCTGGCTGGATATAATGACTGAAACCACTTTACATTGAGACGACTAAACACTAAAGCTCCCGTCACCTCTCTAACCACCCAGCCCCACACAGGGAACACAGTCACATTTATAGGGGGGGGGGGGATTAGATTTAATTCAAGCATTCCTTCATTTCTACAGATGAAAGCTTGTAAATGAAAAAGCCTGGACGGATGCCCGGTATGGAAATCATCCACACTGGTGAATAATGGCCTCACTGTGTCCCAAATAGCATTACTTTGACCGGGGAATAAGGTGCCCTGTCTTAATCTCTGCTTTAGTATGGATTACTGTGTGTGTGTTTGTGTGTGTGTGTGCGCGTGCGTGTGTGTGTGTGCGTGCGCGTGTGTGTGCGTGTGTGTGTGTGTGCGTGTGTGTGTGTGTTTGTGCGCGTGTGTGTGTGTGTGTGTGTGCGTGTGCGCGCGTGTGTGTGTGTGTGTGCGCGTGTGTGTGTGTGTGTGTGTGCGCGCGTGCGTGCGCGTGTGCACGTGTGTGTGTGTGTGTGTGTGTGTGTGTGTGTGTGTGTGTGTGACTTAAGTAGTGAGTAGTGAACAGCAAAATGACGGTGAACAGCTCAGCCTTGTCATTCAGGGCCCATGAATCTGCTTCCAATGGGCCAGAGGCCACGCTGTAGAACCTCTCTGATTTACAACACAGCAGGTAATCAAGGAAATGGACCATAGATCTAAGCTGCGTCCCCTCCTCTGTCCCAAATGCCACCCTATTCCCTATGTAGTGCACTACTTTGGACCAGGGTCCATAGAGCCCTGGTCCAAAGTAGTGCACTATATAGGGAATAGGGTTCCATTTGGAACACGGCCATAGATCTAGCTTCGGTACAATGGTTTTGGCAGCATGACCGTGACTCGTGGAAGAATATATCCTATATATTAGCAGACGCAATATACACTGATTACACCAAACATTAGGAACACCTTCCTGATATTGAGATGCACTATAATACCCAGCAAACCAGAAACATGCCCGGAACACATTAGCTAAGATTCCCATTAAGTTCATATTTAGGATGAAAATGTTTTCAATTAAATATCCTTGGAATGTTCGACAAACGTTCGCTAAAATGTTGTCCCCAACGTCTGTAACGACCACCATAGAACATTCCCCAACATCTATAACGATCACAGTGGGACATTCCCCAACATCTATAACGACCACCACAGAACATTCCCCAACATCTATAACGACCACAGTGGGACATTCCCCAACATCTATAACGACCACCACAGAACATTCCCCATCATCTATAACGACCACAGTGGGACATTCCCCAACATCTATAACGATCACAGTGGGACATTCCCCAACATCTATAACGACCACCACAGAACATTCCCCAACATCTATAACGACCACCACAGAACATTCCCCAACATCTATAACGACCACCATAGAACATTCCCCAACATCTATAACGACCACAGTGGGACATTCCCCAACATCTATAACGACCACCACAGAACATTCCCCAACATCTATAACGACCACAGTGGGAAAATCCCCAACATCTATAACGACCACCACAGAACATTCCCCAACATCTGTAACGACCACCACAGAACATTCCCCAACATCTATAACGACCACCACAGAACATTCCCCAACATCTATAACGACCACAGTGGGACATTCCCCAACATCTATAACGATCACAGTGGGACATTCCCCAACATCTATAACGACCACCACAGAACATTCCCCAACATCTATAACGATCACCACAGAACATTCCCCAACATCTATAACGACCACCACAGAACATTCCCCAACATCTATAACGACCACAGTGAGACATTCCCCAACATCTATAACGACCACCACAGAACATTCCCCAACATCTATAACGACCACAGTGGGACATTCCCCAACATCTATAACGACCACCACAGAACATTCCCCAACATCTATAACGACCACAGTGGGAAAATCCCCAACATCTATAACGACCACCACAGAACATTCCCCAACATCTGTAACGACCACCACAGAACATTCCCCAACATCTATAACGACCACCACAGAACATTCCCCAACATCTATAACGACCACAGTGGGACATTCCCCAACATCTATAACGACCACAGTGGGACATTCCCCAACATCTATAACGACCACCACAGAACATTCCCCAACATCTCTAACGATCACCACAGAACATTCCCCAACATCTATAACGACCACCACAGAACATTCCCCAACATCTATAACGATCACAGTGGGACATTCCCCAACATCTATAACGACCACCACAGAACATTCCCCAACATCTATAACGATCACAGTGGGACATTCCCCAACATCTATAACGACCACAGTGGGCCATTCCCCAACATCTATAACGATCACAGTGGGACATTCCCCAACATCTATAACGATCACAGTGGGCCATTCCCCAACATCTGTAACGACCACCACAGAACATTCCCCAACATCTATAACGACCACCACAGAACATTCCCCAACATCTATAACGACCACAGTGGGACATTCCCCAACATCTATAATGATCACAGTGGGACATTCCCCAACATCTGTAACGCCCACCACAGAACATTCCCCAACATCTATAACGACCACCACAGAACATTCCCCAACATCTATAACGACCACAGTGGGACATTCCCCAACATCTATAACGACCACCACAGAACATTCCCCAACATCTATAACGACCACCACAGAACATTCCCCAACATCTATAACGACCACCACAGAACATTCCCCAACATCTATAACGACCACCACAGAACATTCCCCAACATCTATAACGATCACAGTGGGACATTCCCCAACATCTATAACGACCACCACAGAACATTCCCCAACATCTATAACGACCACCACAGAACATTCCCCAACATCTATAACGACCACCACAGAACATTCCCCAACATCTATAACGACCACAGTGGGACATTCCCCAACATCTATAACGATCACCGCGGGACATTCCCCAACATCTATAACGACCACCACAGAACATTCCCCAACATCTATAACGACCACAGTGGGACATTCCCCAACATCTATAACGACCACCACAGAACATTCCCCAACATCTATAACGACCACAGTGGGACATTCCCCAACATCTATAACGACCACCACAGAACATTCCCCAACATCTATAACGACCACAGTGGGAAAATCCCCAACATCTATAACGACCACCACAGAACATTCCCCAACATCTGTAACGACCACCACAGAACATTCCCCAACATCTATAACGACCACCACAGAACATTCCCCAACATCTATAACGACCACAGTGGGACATTCCCCAACATCTATAACGATCACCGCGGGACATTCCCCAACATCTATAACGACCACCACAGAACATTCCCCAACATCTATAACGATCACCACAGAACATTCCCCAACATCTATAACGACCACCACAGAACATTCCCCAACATCTATAACGACCACAGTGAGACATTCCCCAACATCTATAACGACCACCACAGAACATTCCCCAACATCTATAACGACCACAGTGGGACATTCCCCAACATCTATAACGACCACCACAGAACATTCCCCAACATCTATAACGACCACAGTGGGAAAATCCCCAACATCTATAACGAACATTCCACCACAGAACATTCCCCAACATCTATAACGACCACCACAGAACATTCCCCAACATCTATAACGACCACCAGTGAACATTCCCCAACATCTATAACGACCACAGTGGGACATTCCCCAACATCTATAACGACCACAGTGGGACATTCCCCAACATCTATAACGACCACACAGAACATTCCCCAACATCTCTAACGATCACCACAGAACATTCCCCAACATCTATAACGAACGACCACCACAGAACATTCCCCAACATCTATAACGATCAGTGGGACATTCCCCAACATCTATAACGACCACCACAGAACATTCCCCAACATCTATAACGATCACAGTGGGACATTCCACAACATCTATAACGACCACAGTGGGCCATTCCCCAACATCTATAACGATCACAGTGGGACATTCCCCAACATCTATAACGATCACAGTGGGCCATTCCCCAACATCTGTAACGACCACCACAGAACATTCCCCAACATCTATAACGACCACCACAGAACATTCCCCAACATCTATAACGACCACAGTGGGACATTCCCCAACATCTATAATGATCACAGTGGGACATTCCCCAACATCTGTAACGCCCACCACAGAACATTCCCCAACATCTATAACGACCACCACAGAACATTCCCCAACATCTATAACGATCACAGTGGGACATTCCCCAACATCTATAACGACCACCACAGAACATTCCCCAACATCTATAACGATCACAGTGGGACATTCCCCAACATCTATAACGACCACAGTGGGCCATTCCCCAACATCTATAACGATCACAGTGGGACATTCCCCAACATCTATAACGATCACAGTGGGCCATTCCCCAACATCTGTAACGACCACCACAGAACATTCCCCAACATCTATAACGACCACCACAGAACATTCCCCAACATCTATACCACAGTGGGACATTCCCCAACATCTGGGACATTCCCCAACATCTATAATGATCACAGTGGGACATTCCCCAACATCTGTAACGACCACCACAGAACATTCCCCAACATCTATAACGACCACCACAGAACATTCCCCAACATCTATAACGACCACAGTGGGACATTCCCCAACATCTATAACGACCACCACAGAACATTCCCCAACATCTCTAACGACCACCACAGAACATTCCCCAACATCTATAACGACCACCACAGAACATTCCCCAACATCTATAACGACCACCACAGAACATTCCCCAACATCTATAACGATCACAGTGGGACATTCCCCAACATCTATAACGACCACAGTGGGACATTCCCCAACATCTATAACGACCACCACAGAACATTCCCCAACATCTATAACAACCACCACAGAACATTCCCAAACATCTATAACGACCACCACAGAACATTCCCCAACATCTATAACGACCACCACAGAACATTCCCCAACATCTATAACGACCACCACAGAACATTCCCCAACATCTATAACGATCACCACAGAACATTCCCCAACATCTATAACGACCACAGTGGGCCATTCCCCAACATCTATAACGACCACAGTGGGACATTCCCCAACATCTATCTCATTAGGTTTGCAGGTCATCACAGTGGGACATTCCCTCAACATCAGACTCAAACTGTGTAATGTAGTAGAACATTTCAACATCTATATAGTTTGGGCCATTCCCCAACATCTATAATGTCACAGTGGGCCATTCCCCAACATCTGTAACGACCACCACAGAACATTCCCCAACATCTATAATGACCATAGTGGGCCATTCCCCAACATCTATTGTCCGATCACAGCTGGGCCATTCCCCAACATCTATAAAAAAGAACATTCAGAACAATGTAACGACCACAGTGGGACATTCCCAACATCTAGACCACCACAGAACATTCCCTAACATCTGAAAATACATTCCCCAACATCTAGTGAGATAGATGGGACATTCCCCAACATCTATAACAACATACAGAACATTCCCCAACATTTTGAAAAGAACATTCCCCAACGTCTAAAACAGTGATTTTGTCATAACAGACCACAGAACATTCTCCAACATCTATAACGACCACAGTGGGACATTCCCCAACATCTATAAATCGAACCACAAACATTCCCCAACATCTATAACGACACCACAGAACATTCCCCAACATCTATAACACCACAGTGGGACATTCCCCAACATCTATATTCCCCAACATCTAGTATTGAAATTCCCAACATAGCTATAAAAAAAAGAACATTCCCCAACATCTTTGACCACCACAGAACATTCCCCAACATCTATAAACCACAGTGGGACATTCCCAACATCTATAACGTCACCGCTGGACATTCCCCAACATCTATAACGACCACCACAGAACATTCCCCAACATCTATAACGACCACAGTGGGACATTCCCCAACATCTATAACGACCAAAGAACATTCCCCAACATAGATAACGACCACCACAGAACATTCCCCAACATCTCTAACGATCACCACAGAACATTCCCCAACATCTATGTACACCACAGTGGGACATTCCCCAACATCTATAACTGTGAACATTCCCCAACATCTTAACATCACCGCTGGAAATCAACATCTATAGGACGATCACAGTAAAAGGACATTCCCCAACATCTATAATGATCACAGTCAGGACATTCCCAACATCTATAAACATTATGACCAACAGAACATTCCCCAACATCTATAACGACCACAGTGGGACAAACATCTAAAGATCCCAGACCTGGAACATCTATAGATCACAGTTGGACATTCCCCAACATCTATATTTATCAGAACATTCTGTAACATCTAAAGACAAGTGAGATTCCCAACATCTGGAACCACAGAACATTCCCCAACATCTGTGAACAGTGGGACATTCCCCAACCTATAACTGTACAAAGATTCCCCAAATCTATAAATCACAGTGGAAGTCAACATCAGGTGTGATCACATTTATCCCCTCTGTACAAAGACAGAACATTCCCAACATCTATAAGTCACAGAACATTCCCCAACATCTGTAACGACCACAGTGGGACATTCCCCAACATCTATAAAGACAAGATCCCAACATCTGGAAGTCAGAACATTCCCAACATCTATAACGACCAACAGCTGTATTTATCCATCTCTGTACAAAGACAAAGATCCCAACCTGGAAGTGGGACATTCCCCAACATCTATAAACAGCTGAACATTCCCCAACATCTATACAAAGACAAAGATCCCAACCTGGAAGTCACCACAGAACATTCCCCAACATCTATAACGAACAGTGGGACATTATCCTCATCTGTAACAAAGACAAACATCTATAACCTGGAAGCCATTCCCCAACATCTATAACGTCACAGGTGGGAACAGCATCTATATCCTCCACAGAACATTCCCCAACATCTAAGACAAAGATTCCCAACATCTGGAAGTCAGATCACAGGTGTTCCCCAACACTCTGTAAACCACCACAGAACATTCCCCAACATCTATAACAAAGACAAACATCCCAACCTGGAAGTCAGAGTCACAGGGGTATTCCCCAACATCTATAACTATCATGGACCATTCCCCAACATCTATACAAAGACAGAACATTCCCAACATCTATAAGTCCACAGTGGGACATTCCCCAACATCTATAACGATCCTCTCAGAACAAAGAACAAAGATCCCAACCTGGAATTCAGAACATCTGTAACGAACCAGCTGGGACATTCCCCTCATCTATACAAAGACAAAGATCCCAACATCTATAAGTCACCACAGAACATTCCCCAACATCTATATTTATCACCTCTGAACAAAGACAAAGATCCCAAGTGGACATTCCCCAACATCTATAACGACCACCACAGAACATTCTCCAACATCTATAAAGACCACAGTGGGACATTCCCCAACATCTATAAGCTGATTTATCCACCTGTACAGAACAAAGATCCCAACATCTATAACGAAGAACATTCCCCAACATCTATAACGGTGTAAATTCCCCAACATCTATTTATCCTGGGACATTCCCCAACAAAGACAAAGGGACATCCCAACATCTATAACGGAAGAACATTCCCCAACATCTGTAAACCACCACAGAACATGTCCCCAACATTATCCTCCACAGTGTAACAAAGACAAAGATCCCAACCTGGAAGTCACCACAGTAACATCTATAACGAACAGCATGTCCCCAACATCTATCCTTCCCCAACATCTGTACAAAGACAAAGATCCCAAACATCTATAAGTCAAGAGAACATTCCCCAACATCTGTAACAGCTGTATTTATCCACCACAAAGACAAAGATCCCAACATCTAAGTCAACAGAACATTCCCCAACATCTATATTTATCACTCAGAACATTCCCCAACAAAGACAAGATTCCCAACCTGGAAGATCACAGTGGGACATGTGAAACTGTCTCATTAGGTTTGCAGGTCTGTAAAATCAAAGACTCAGACTCAAACCGTCAGACTCAAACTGTGTAATGTAGTAGGAGCTGTAGTTTAACTCCAATATTCTGCTAGTAGCAAAGAAAAGGTATCCCAAATCCATTGCAAGTCAAGAGTACAGGTGTGAACAGCTGTATTTATCCTCTCTGTAAAAAGACAAAGAATCCCAACCTGGAAGTCAAGAGTACAGTGAGATAGAAGTTGGTACAGCTGTCATTTATCCTCATTCTTTTGAAAAACTACAAAAAAGATTTTGTCAGAAGCAGTAGCTCTACAGAGAAGTGTCCAAACCTAAATAAATAAATAATAATAATAAATAAATAAAATAAAAATAAAAACAAAAGGCATTTTAATCAGCTGTATTGTCCAAAACATAGGACTATAGGGTTTTTAAAGAATGGTTGATCAAGTCAGATTTGAACCTGAGATCTGCCAACTTCAAGCCCAGTAGGATACTTGTTCAGTCTGCTGCACAACCAGATATCCTAACGTTTCTAGTGGATTTCACTTGGGTCTGAAATCCTTAACTAGGGGTATACTGTCTTTGGGTCATATTCACATCTATGTTGCTATCACAATCTGTGGCAATCATTTAGGATTATGAAATCAACTAGGCAAAAATAAAAGTCAAAACATCTGAATTTTACAGTAGAAGACTGGTAGAGTAAGAAAGTTGTTTTTCTAGGTGGTTTATCCTCTCTGTACAAAGACAAAGATCCCAACCTGGAAGTCAAGAGTACAGGTGTGAACAGCTGTATTTATCCTCTCTGTACAAAGACAAAGATCCCAACCTGGAAGTCAAGAGTACAGGTGTTGAACAGCTTTTATCCTCTCTCCCTCAAAGACAAAGATCCCAACCTGGAAGTCAGAGTACAGGTGTAAACAGCTGTCCCTATCCTCTCTGTACAAAGACAAAGATCCCAACCTGGAAGTCAGAGTACAGGTGTAAACAGCTGTATTTATCCTCTCTCCAAAGACAAAGATCCCAACCCTCCCTCAGAGTACAGGTGTGAACAGCTGTAGTTATCCTCTCTGTACAAAGACAAAGATCCCAACCTGGAAGTCAAGAGTACAGGTGTAAACAGCTGTATTTATCCTCTCTGTACAAAGACAAAGATCCCAACCTGGAAGTCAAGAGTACAGGTGTGAACAGCTGTATTTATCCTCCTGTACAAAGACAAAGATCCCAACCTGGAAGTCAAGAGTACAGGTGTGCTCCCTCAGCTGTATTTATCCTCTCCCTCTCAAAGACAAAGATCCCAACCTGGAAGTCAAGAGTCCAGGTGCCTCAGCTCCCTTTATCCTCTCTGTACAAAGACAAAGATCCCAACCTGGAAGTCAAGAGTCATGTCAGCTGTCTTTATCTCTCTGTCAAAGACAAAGGTCCCTCCTTGGTAGGTGTGGTTGTTGGGTTAGGACAGGAGGGGTTGCTCCCTTGGTTGATCCCTCATCAGGTTGGGTTGCTCCCTGGTTGTTGGGTCAGGTCAGGTTGGGTTTCATCCCTTGGGTCTCCCTCCCTGGTTGTCCCTCAGGTCGGGGGAGGTTGCTAGGTGTGGTTTCTAGGAGGGGTAGCTAGGGGTGGTTGGTAGGACAGGTCAGGGGGGTTGCTAGGTGTGGTTACTGGAGTGGTTGCAGGGGGTGGTTGTTGGGTCAGGAACCCGCTGACCTGTACCTGAACTGGCCGAGAGTTTGATTTCTCCCTCCCTCCCTCCCTCCCTCTGTCTCTGTCTCTCCTCCCTCCCTCCCTCCCTCCCTCCCTCTCTCATGTCTCTCTCTCCATCTCTCCCTCCCTCCATCCCTCCCTCCCTCCCCTCCCTCCCTCTCTCATGTCTCTCTTCCATCTCTCCACACCCTCCCTCCTTCCCTCCGTCAGGTCAACCATTTAGCTGATTGTAGAACACTAGGAACTAAAGAGGAATAAGTCAGGTCAACCATTAAGCTGATTGTAGAACACTAGGAGCTAAAGAGGAATAAGTCAGGTCAACCATTTAGCTGATTGTAGAACACTAGGAGCTAAAGAGGAATAAGTCAGGTCAACCATTAAGCTGATTGTAGAACACTAGGAACTAAAGAGGAATAAGTCAGGTCAACCATTTAGCTGATTGTAGAACACTAGGAGCTAAAGAGGAATAAGTCAGGTCAACCATTTAGCTGATTGTAGAACACTAGGAACTAAAGAGGAATAAGTCAGGTCAACCATTAAGCTGATTGTAGAACACTAGGAGCTAAAGAGGAATAAGTCAGGTCAACCATTTAGCTGATTGTAGAACACTAGGAACTAAAGAGGAATAAGTCAGGTCAACCATTAAGCTGATTGTAGAACACTAGGAGCTAAAGAGGAATAAGTCAGGTCAACCATTAAGCTGATTGTAGAACACTAGGAGCTAAAGAGGAATAAGTCAGGTCAACCATTTAGCTGATTGTAGAACACTAGGAGCTAAAGAGGAATAAGTCAGGTCAACCATTTAGCTGATTGTAGAACACTAGGAGCTAAAGAGGAATAAGTCAGGTCAACCATTAAGCTGATTGTAGAACACTAGGAGCTAAAGAGGAATAATTGAAGTGGATAATAGATATGCCTAACTCCCCCCGCAGCCCGTCCCCCTTCTCCTCGTCTCCAACCGACTCCCTCTCGCCTTCTCCTCTTTCCACATCCTCTTTCACCTCTGAACCCTAACCCCAGTGGTCAGGGAGATGGACAAAGTGGTCCGTTTGTTCAAACCTGGTATAGATTCCTCCCCAACCACAACAAGTCAGAGGCACCTGTTTAATCATGATAAAGACCCTAGCAGAACAGAGCAGAACAGAGAACAGGGCAGTGCCTGCAACTTAAATGTTCCCTATATAATGCACTGCTTTTGTCTAGGGCCCATAGGGAACAGGGTTAGGGCACTAAATAGGGAACAGGGTTAGGGCACTAAGTAGGGAACAGGATTAGGACACTAAGTAGGGAACAGGGTTAGGACACTAAGTAGGGAACAGGGTTAGGACACTAAGTAGGGAACAGGGTTAGGACACTAAGTAGGGAACAGGGTTAGGGCACTAAGTAGGGAACAGGGTTAGGACACTAGGTAGGGAACAGGGTTAGGACACTAAGTAGGGAACAGGGTTAGGACACTAAGTAGGGAACAGGGTTAGGACACTAAGTAGGGAACAGGGTTAGGACACTAAGTAGGGAACAGGGTTAGGACACTAAGTAGGGAACAGGGTTAGGGCACTATGTAGGGAACAGGGTTAGGACACTAAGTAGGGAACAGGGTTAGGACACTAAGAAGGGAACAGGGTTAGGACACTAAGTAGGGAACAGGGTTAGGACACTAAGTAGGGAACAGGGTTAGGACACTAAGTAGGGAACAGGGTTAGGACACTAAGTAGGGAACAGGGTTAGGACACTAAGTAGGGAAAAGGGTTAGGGCACTAAGTAGGGAACAGGGTTAGGACACTAAGTAGGGAACAGGGTTAGGACACTAAG